>NC_041394.2:227020651-227048151 GCF_900747795.2 Erpetoichthys calabaricus
GATTCGATTACCGTAAGCAAGTGCAGTGAGTGTGTAATTACATTCACGGCATTCGTAGTCTGATTCACAATCTGATTGTATGGGTGGTTACCTACGAGGTAACGCTTATACTTGGCCACCAAGTCAGGTCAAAGTGATCACTCGAGTAAAGGCAGCTTCACAAATAAACAGATCCTTAACAAATTGTTATTAGTATATTTTCCCTCAATTTAAAAAGGTTTTCTTTTCTTCTTCATAAAAATTTAAAAGCGGTACTTCGCCGGTGCGAAGCGCGTGGATTTGACCGACTGACACATACAGACATATTCATGAGTGCAGGTACTTCGGAAAGAAAGCACCGTGTAAACCTAAAGTTTAAATTAAGTTCATAGACCTACAAAAGGTTGCCATTCATTTGAGGCAAGATTGCTTTTCTTCTGTACAACTATACATTGCATTCTCAAGAGTGTGCTTGCACGGCTTCGGATATATATATAGATATATATATATATGTATGTCTATATATAAATATGTAAGCTTATAAGTACTGCCTTACTTCTCTTTAAGAAAGGAAGATGTAATGATACTTGATTTAAACGATTCCATGTCTTCCTGCGTTTGCGTAGCTTATTGTCAGTATCTTTACACCTGTTTTTAACACTTATTTACTGAAACGGGCTTTCACGAAAAAAGTTAGGGCATTGCTACAGGATACACCCTCCACAAGTTAAGCAAGTAAAAATAAAATATATATTTCTGTTTTATTTAAACCTTTTAAGTTCGTATGCATAGCCCCATTTGGCTGTTTAATTTTTTTTTTCTTTCTTCAGTGATATTTAATCTCCTTAAAGAAAAAGAACATATCCATTTTACTTTTTTTGTATCTCATTAGTAATATTTTAGTGTAAAAGGATAACCAGTATTTAAACCTTTTATGTTACTTTATACATTTATTTTACACAATGTTGAAAAATTAATAAGAAAGCTACATATTTTGGCAGCTGCTGCTTTCATTTTCAATGAAATGAAAAAAGCTCTCCAAGACAAAACGTCAATGAAGAAGAAACAGTTTGCACTATCTAAAAAGGAGAAACCCTCATTTATAAAACTTTGCTGCAGATGACTTACCTTATTGTCAATATCTTTACACGTTTTTTTAAGACTTATTGACTGAAACGGACTTTCACGAAAAAAGTTAGGGCTTTGCTACAGGATACACCCTCCACAAGTTAAGCAAGTAAAAATAAAATATATATTTCTGTTTTATTTAAACCTTTTAAGTTCGTATGCATAGCCCCATTTGGCTGTTTAATTTTTTTTTTTCTTTCTTCAGTAATATTTAATCTCCTTAAAGAAAAAGAACATATCCATTTTACTTTTTTTGTATCTCTTTAGTAATATTTTAGTGTAAAAGAATAACCAGTATTTAAACCTTTTATGTTACTTTATACATTTATTTTACACAATGTTGAAAAATTAATAAGAAAGATACATATTTTAGCAGCTGCTGCTTTCATTTTCAATGAAATGAAAAAAGCTCTCCAAGAGAAAACGTCAATGAAGAAGAAACAGTTTGCACTATCTAAAAATCAGAAACCCTCATTTATAAAAGTTTGCTGCAGATGACTTAACTGAAAATAAATGAATAGTTCCTATGTGTATAATACATATTTATCTATTTTACTTATGCCTTTATTCCACCAACTTACAACATCTGAGGTACAATTTGTTACATTACTTTTGTTTTTTGCAGCACAGGCAGGTGAAGTGACTTCCTCAGGGTCACACAGTGGTGTCAGTACCACGATTTGAACTGACAAGCTCCGGGTTTACTGAAATATTACTGAACAAAGAAAAAAAACGAAAACGGGCAAATACAGCTATGCATACAGATGTCCATCCGTCCATTATCCAACCTGCCATATCCTAAATACAGGAGCCAATAAGTACATATGTATATATACAGTATATATATATATATATATATATATATATACAGTATATATATATATATATGTATGTGAATGTATGTATGTATATATATATGTCCATATATATATATATATGTAGATATGTAAATTTGTATATGTATATATATGTTTATGTGTGTGTGTGTGTGTATATTATACATATAAAAGACAGCAACACTCATAACAATGACAACACAATTACATTGACAATCACGTTATTTTTAAAATGTTTCCTTTTTTTTTTTTCATAGCCTCTTTAACACACTACTTTTCCGCTGCGAAGCGCGGGTATTTTGCTAGTATATCTATCTATATATATATATATATATATATATATATATATATATATATATATATATATATATATATCTATATCTATATCTATATCTATATCTATATCTATATATATATATATATATATATAGATATATATATATATAGATATATATATCTATATATATATATAGATATAGATATATATATATATATATATAGATATAGATATAGATATATATATATATATATATATATAGATATATATAGATAGATAGATAGAGATATCTATCTATATATATATATATATATATATATATATATATATATAGATAGATATCTCTATCTATCTATCTATATATATATATATATATATATATATAGATAGATAGATAGATAGATAGATAGAGATATCTATATATATATATATATATATATATATATATATATATATATATATATATATAGATAGATAGATAGATAGATAGATAGAGATATCTATCTATATATATATATATATATATATATATATATATATATATATATATATATATATAGATAGATAGATAGAGATATCTATCTATATATATATATATATATATATATATATATATATAGATAGATAGAGATATCTATCTATATATATATATATATATATATATATATATATATATATATAGATAGATAGAGATATCTATCTATATATATATATATATATATATATATATATATATATATATATATATATATATATATATATATATATAGATAGATAGATAGATAGATATATATATATATATATATATAGATAGATAGATAGATAGAGATATCTATCTATCTATCTATCTATCTATCTATCTATCTATCTATCTATCTATCTATCTATCTATCTATCTATACATATACATCCCCGTGCTTTGCAGCGGCGAAGTACTGCTTTTAAATTTTTATTAAGAAGAAAACCTTTTTAAATTGAGTGAAAATATACTAATAACAATTTGTTAAGGATGTGTTTTTTTGTGAAACTGACTTCACACAGCCTCTCCGCTGTTTTATAAACGAATGTCATATAAGGTCTTCCTTTTTCGTTGCTTTTCCAACGGAAGCAGCCTTTTTATTTAATCCTGTTTTTACGATTGTTCTGTTTGTATATCACGTTGTCAGTTCAGCACTCCGGTTGTAATATGACCAAGCAGTGCAAGCACAATCTTGAGAATGCAACGTATAGTTGTACAGGAGAAAAGCAATCTTGCCTCAAATCAATGGCAACCTTTTGTAGGTCTATGAACTTAATTTAAACTTTAGGTTTACACGTTGCTTTCTTTCCGAAGTACCTGCACTCATGAATATGTCTGTATGCGTCAGTCGCTCAAATCCCCGCAGTTCGCACTGGCGAAGTTCTGCTTTTAAATTTTTATTAAGAAGAAAAGAAAACCTTTTAAAATTGAGGTAAAATATACCAATAACAGTTTGTTAAGGATCTGTTTTTTTTGTGAAGCTGCCTTCACTCGAGTGATCACTTCGAGCTTTAAGCCTCAGAAATCACCCCGTAAATGCACACGTTTAATTGCACATCTGTTAATATGTATGCTTACAAAGTATTAAAAGACACTCAACAATTACACAGTATTAAAAGACACTGAACAATTAATGTCATTTACCTTCGTTCCCGCGTTTGACTCGTGCTGTAAATCTCTTCCTTGTTTTCACTTCACGTGATTACGTAGGAGGCGTAATACGTGATGACGTGATACGTGACTCCGCCTCCTCCATTAGAGTATATGGACAAAAAAGAGGTTCCAGTTATGACCATTACGCGTAGAATTTCGAAATGAAACCTGCCTAACTTTTGTTAGTAAGCTGTAAGGAATGAGCCTGCCAAATTTCAGCCTTCTACCTACACGGGAAGTTGGAGAATTAGTGATGAGTCAGTCAGTCAGTCAGTGAGGGCTTTGTCTTTTATTAGTATAGATTCTCTTAGTTCTTTATTCCTACGCCGCATAATTATTTATTGATGTGTGAACACTTCCTGAAAGATACAGTTGTCCAAATGGGGTGGGTTTGAGGATATGACTGTGAGTGAATGAAAAGATGGAACTCTGGAGAGAGCAACATACAATTGTCCTTGGCTGAAAACTGGCTGTACTATAGAATGCACAGCGTAATAGTAAACTAAATATAAAAACATTGAACAACACTGAGAAAACCTTGAACAACAGAGAAAACTTAACACTACAAGAGTTTGCGCTATAGCGCTACAAACCGCTCGGTAAAAACACTTTTTTAATGACTTTTAAGCACAGGGAAAAAATGAACATTTGAAAAATCCATAATTTAATAAACCACCAAGAAAAGTAACATTGCAACAATGCACGCTACGAACCGATCGCTGTAAACAGAAGTGAAAACAAAATCAAGCCCGGTGCATTCTTTAACAATGCACGCTACGAACCGATCGCTGTAAACAGAAGTGAAAACAAAATCAAGCCCGATGCATTCTTTAACTGCCTTCTCTGCCTTATGCATCCAGCCCCCTCTCTTTCTCTCTCGTGTGCCTGTGTGTGTGTCTCTCTCTCGCGTGCCTGTGTGTGTGCGTGTCTCTCTCTCACGCCTGTGTGTGTGTCTCTCTCTCGCGCACCTGTGTGTGTGTGTGTGTGTGTGTGTGTGTGTCTCTCTCTCTCTCTCGCGTGCCTGTGTGTGTGTCTCTCTCTCGCGGGCCTGTGTGTGTCACTTTCTCTCTCTCTCTCTCTCTCTGGCTCGCTCGCTCACTGCACAGGGAATGCACAGGGAAAGACTGAACATGTGCGGAAATCATCGGCGCACACGGCTGCTTAGTGAATTGTTGGTGGGCGGGGCTCTGTCTTGTGTCTTGCCTGCCATGGTCTCACGCGCCTGTGTATGTGTGTGTCTCTCTCTCACGTGCCTGTGTGTGTGTGTGTGTGTCGCTCGCTCGCTGCACAGGGAATGCACAGGGAGAGACTGAACATGTGCGGAAATCATCGGCGCACACAGCTGCTTAGTGAATTGTTGGTGGGCGGGGCTCTGTTTTGCGTCTTGCCTGCCCATGGTCGGCTGCTTTAGTGAATTATATATATAGATATGCAGCTCTTTTTTGTTCGTTTTCTGTTTTTCAGTGTTCATTATTAGTGCTGGGCATTATACCGGTTTTTTATTTTTGTTATGATATGGATTTTTCTTATTCCGCAACACCAGTTTAAATAGCCTAAACAATAATTGGAATGTGGGGCAGCGGGAAACTGTTTAAGGGGGGACCTTTTTCACTGCTGCACCGCTAAACATGCAACAGAGTACATGCATTAGTGGAGGTATTGAATGGTGAAAATGGACAGAGAACATTCTGAAACTGAAGCTGTAGCAGACGATAAAGTTGAACATGATGACACAGAAGAACTTTTGCCGTAAAAAGGAGCCGTGTCTGTTGTCTGGAGATACTTTGGTTTTAAAAGGTCGGATGTGGACCATTATGTTCAAATGTGTGAATACTGTTTCTATACTAATGGATAATACTGCAAATCAAGTTGTACTTGTTGTATTTTTTTTCAATACTGTGTAATGTACCTGGGTACTGTGTAATAGTGTGACGACATGTTGAATTTATTCTCGACATTTCTACTTCATTCTTGCAGTTTGTCGAGATTAAAGTCGACATGTTGACTTTATTCTCGTAATTTGTCATTAAAGTAGAACATCGTAAACTAAATTTCATCTTAAAATGAATATTTAACGTACTAGATTTTCTCAAACCCTGTCATAAGTTATGTTTAACATTCAATGCTTTGTGTTAAGTGTTCCCCGAGCCATGTTAATCGCTACGTGCTTCTTAAACTGACTTCCTCTTGCACTAAGAGGAGAGGAGGCACAGGCACCTCACAGAATGCATTAATTTCATGATATTTCTGCTCCCTGAATATTCAGAATGCTAAGATAAATACTTGATATCATTTTCATAATGAAATGCATTAAAGCATGTATTAATCATGTGGGGGCACAGTGGTGTGGAGGGTGCACTGCTGCGTTGCAGCAAGGGTGTCCGGGGTGTTCCCTGCCTTGAATTTGCATGTTTTTCTGGTGGGTTTACTCGGCGTGTTTCAGTTTTTTTCAAAGTCATGTAGGGTGTGGGGTTTTGTTATGCTATATTGACGCTGCTAGTGTATGTATTGCTCGTATTCACCCTGTGATGTGCTGGCACCCTGTTCAGGATTTGCTCCTGCCTCGCACACAGTGCTTGCTGGGATTGGTGCAACCCTGAATGGATGGCATAATTAAACATGTATAACGAAGATTTTTTTGAAGTTCTGAACACTCTGTGGTCTAAGTTTATAACTAGTTTTAATTTCACAAAGACGTTTATCGTGTGGTGATTGGTTATGTGGAGAAAGAAAAAGGAAAGATAGGAACTGTGTGTTTGGTACGTCAGACAGAGATAGCACACATACAATAAAGAAAGCCCGCTCAGACGCTGCCTGCGCCTCCTCTTAGTGCAAGCACGTAGCAATTAACAACTGGGTCGGGGAACACTTAACACAAAGCATTTAATGTACTACATTAAGTTATGATGGGGTTTGAGAAAATCTAGTAAATTAAACATTGATTTTTAGGATGAAGTTTAGTTTATGACATTCTACTTTAATGACAAAATAAACTATGAGAATAAAGTGGAAATGTTGACTTTAATCTCGACATACAGTTTTTTTTTTTTTTTCTTCACTGTGTCCATGTTTTTTTTTCTTCACCATGGCCCTATTACGCTTCTGTAGAGCTATACCCCAAATAGCATTATAAATGCAAGTTGCAGTTTTATTATTTATGTATATAGCTTAGCTTGAAGCAAGGTCCATATTAATGCAGTTTGCCTTAATGATGGTTCAGTTGGTGAAGATGTCATCACCAAGTTGCACTTGTTTTATTTTAATTTGGTGAATACTGTGTAATGCACCTGGGCTTGAAGTCTTGGAAGTAATAGTATTATTACTTGAAGCTGCACTATTATTATTTATTTTATTGTTATTATTTATTAGTTTAAATATTATGCAGTTTAATGATGGTAAAGTTGTTTGCAAACTTTGTTCAATAAAAAGGTTATATATTTTGACTGCATCTGTCATGCAATGTGATTCCTTCTCTTCATTAGTGCCACCCCCTTGAAAACTATCACTTTATGGGGCCATGCAAACCTGTATATATACTTGTGTGCACATTAAAATGTTTTTTTGTACAATGTACAATTCTCATGACAGTGGAATAGGTTATACTTCGCCAGTAATTGCAGTGGAAAATGAGGTTAACATCCACTCATGCATGGGTAAAAAATACCGTTCAATACCGTGAAACCGGTATAATTTTGAAAAATACTGTGATATAGAATTTTGGTCATACCAGCCAGCACTATTCATTATCAACTCTTGCTGCTGTTTTTCTATTGTGATCTTAAATTCGATGTTATTGCATAGATAATTTGCTTTTCTGCCTTGCCATTATAACCGACTGTGTTGAAGGGAGAGTTAGCACTGCTGAGAACGTCATAGGTTGGTACGGAGGGAAGACATGCGCAGTAGGAGTAGCAATTGGGCGAGCAATGTGGAGGGGAATGGTCAAGTCTGAATATTGAGAATATGACAGAGAACTTTTTTTAATATAATAGAAAGACTTAAAAAGAAAACAACAGCTCAATTTTGTATTGGTTAAGATTTTATTATCCTTTTTAGTTTTTCAATAATTTATTTCGTATCATAAATTTCTTCTGTGGTTTTCTCTAAGTTGAAGTATTTATTTTCCTGATAACATTGCCAATATGAATACCCTATGCAATAAAATAGTTGTGATTTACAGGTGAAATTAGTGATATAGTCATTGCAGATTTAAAATTTTGCCAGAAACAATTAATACCCTCTTTAAAGCCCTCTTTATGTAAGTGGAGTCGTTTTTAAATTCTGTATTATCAGATTTTGATTTTTTTGATATTTTTGTACAATAAAAAGATTTTTTTTTCTCATCATTTGTGATTCTTATAGTAATAGGCCAATTTGACTGTTTTGTTTTTAGGTTTCTGCCTGGCAAAAATCTTTCAGAGAGGAAAAAGTTTCAGCTCAGGTAGGATGTTTTTGTATATGTGATGGCATATAGAAATGTAATAAACATGTACCTTTTCTCATGTTTTTTTATATATTTGAGAAGGCTGCAAATCATGCACTCTTCTACCTATTGTTTCAGGTTTTATTATTCATTTTATTAATAGAACTTTCACTTCCCAGCATTTTATGCAACACAAACTAACTTGCTATTATATACACAAAAGTGTATCTGCCTCATTTGTTAATACATAAGTATTTCTTAAAACAATATAAATTCTAGTCCCCTATTGAAGCTGTGCTTGGTCATCTGGCCCATCTGCTTCACTCTGTATTTAATATTGGCATAGGCAAACAGCAAATACAGTACAATTCCAGCTGAATACCACAAATGTCTGACAATATGATTATCATCCAGAGTCTACCAAGTGCCACAAAAGGTTGCTGAGAAGAGAATGAGAATGAGAAAGATAACTAAAATGGTCAATTAGAAGAGCATTTCTGTCCCTGTGACATTATGAACATTTACTTATCCGTCTGCTGTAATGCATTATTTTCTATATATGTTGGTAAAAACAGTGGGTATGTAATTCTGCATATTATTCAATAGTTGACTATTAAGGGAGGCTGTTTGACCCCAGTCTCTTGGGGTAAGATGTGATTCTTATGACAAGAATACACATCTGCGTTCAAATTTCTTAAATCTTGGTAGTGGAAATTAGCAAAATCTGCTGCTAAAAGGCTATGTCCACAAGGGTTCTCTCTAAATACCGACTCCAATTTCCTCCAGTCCATGTACTGTCAGTGTTTGGGGTGCAACTGAAGTGACATTTTGATGGCTAACAAGATTTTACTGAATTTGTTAAGACAATATTAACAGTAACATTTCAAAATGGATGTGTGAAGAATAATGTTTGATTCAGTATTGTGATCCATATAAATTCTGCAATGACATGTTTGTCATTTACAATTAGTATTTTTAACTTACTTTTAGTTATTTGTTTAGACGTTCAGTCAGAACTTGGATGCTATACAGAATCATCAGTAGGCCTGCATAAAAATGTTGATTTTCTGATTAATCACTTTTTTTCGTTAAATCTTGTGAATTTCTATCCTGCTCAATTTGTATATGTAGGTTTTTGCTTATGTTTGTTTTTGGTGTGTGATCCAGCAGAAGTCACTAATGCGCCTGTTATGACTTTCTGTGGAAAAAGCACTTTACTATGTTACGTAGATTTGGGAGGGTCTGGCTACAGGTAAGACTGCATAAAATGGAGTGTCCTCAAAATCAAGTAGTGACAGACACTTAACACTAGAATTACCAGAGTCTACGAAAAAACTCGTAGATCCGGGCCACCTTAAAACCGTTCTCACCTCTCTTTTGTCTTCTAAATGTGCCGATTATGAGGAGCAGCGAGCAGCCGGCTATTCCATCCCCCACCATTGCAGAACGTTCACTAAGTTTTCCCAGCTCATGGCTTGTTTGATTACCTGGGAGTGACTGAACTGCTGGAGTTTTAGAATAGAAATAATAGATCGCTATTTGGAATACTTGCATTTCATGCGTGTTCCGTTTCTATAGTAATCTGTGTAAACACATTGCTAAAACAGAAACTTTTTCATATTTTAGTAATAAATGTTACAAAATGTAGAATGTGTAAAGCCCGAGTTCCTAAGATCAAATAAACACTTCCACAAAAGCTTCACACACCATATAACAGTTTCCGTGGCGTAGCCCGCTAAGATTTGCTTCTCAGACCGAGTAGCTTTTCTTTGCCTCACAAACATGAGTTCAATTCCCCGCTGGGGATAAAGTGTTACTTCTTTTTTTTGTTTTTAACCTCAAACGGACATAAAATTTGTAAATTGGTATGCACTGTCAGTTAATGAGAACGTTATATTTTCATGTGGGATGCTCCTTTTAAAATATTTTTTAACAATTGAGACTGCAATTAACATGAACAACTGTCCTTATAACTTATTTTTTTCAAGATCCATAACACACAGACAGACAGAGCACTGCGTAATACAGAGACAGACAGGCAGAGATATACAAACAAACAGGGAAGGCACACGTACTGAAAGAAAAAGCACTGAATAAGCGCACCCGCTCTAACATCACCCCTCCCCCGATCTGGCTCTCTAAGTAACAGCGCAAGTACAGACGCAAACCAAGTGTAATCAAGAGTCCTGGTTCGATCCCCACTCACTCCTATATTTGCCGTTTCAGTAGTAAGCTGCTCTTTTTGTTAATATTATACAGTACACACATGCACTTGATTTGTGTCTGTACTTGTGCTGTTACTTAGAGAGTCAGATTGGGGGAGCTTATTCAGTGCTGCAGAAACAACGCGCATGTTGATTTTTTTTTTCTTTCAGTACATGTGCCTTCCCTGTTTGTTTGTATATCTCTGCCTGTCTGTCTCTGTATTATGCAGTGCTCTGTCTGTCTGTGTGTTATGGATCTTGAAAAAAATAAGTTATAAGGACGGTTTGTTGACTTGGAGCACCACTGCCTTACTGTGCCACAGAGACGCGAGTTCGATTCCCAGCTTTGAAGAAAGTGTTTTTTTTTTCCTCAAACGGACATTGAATTTATAAATTGGTATGCACTGTAAATCGTTAACTTTAAAATGTCAATCGCAGTTATTTCTGTTGATTAATTCATGCTTTTTTACTTAGAGTCAGAACAGGAGCTTTTTCAGCTTATTCAGCTTCTGATCTGACTCAAACAGCGCCAGTATAACTTCACACCCAACCTGACGCTGTTCGTTTTCAAGTAATATTGCATTACTTCGACGATGTTTTCTGATTGGTACTATTCGCGTCATAAAATGATTTCTTCAAAACGTCACATATATTTGTCTCTTTCTTTTTTTAAAATGTGCGTTGTAGCACTCAGCACCTGGCCACCTGCATGTTCTTGCGCACACTAAATCAGACAGCGCTATATGCAATCATCAGATTCAAATGTTAACAGTTATATAGCACAGAATGGAAATCAGCAGTTCTTAGCATTCCACCTACTGTAACTTGCTTTCTTTTTTCTTCGGTTATAGTCTTGAATAAAAGTGCACTTGTTTTGTTATACTTTTACATCAACATATGTTCCTGTGTTTGAGCTACATGGGCATGCTCAAAAATACACGTATAATGCCACGAAAAGTGCATGCAGACACTTCAGTTCGCAAGCATTGGTACGACAATGCAGTCACAAGTACACTGCAGAGCTTTAGCAGTGTCAGATGGGGAGTGTCTGATGATTGCATATAGCGCTGAAGTTACTGCTCTTTACTATGCTTTCCTCTGCATGTCCTGGAGTACAAAAGAAACAGCATACAGCAACACGTGGGGACTGGCAATACTGGAGGAAAAAAACACGCGGTCGTATGTATCGTGATACACTGCAGAACTATAGCGAGTCTTTATGTAAAAACAGCAGTGTCAGGTGGGGGGCGGTAGGGATGGATCCTGAACGCGACTGAGACAATGAAAAGTGAATTTAAAAAAATAAAGCTAACCTTTACAAATATCATAAATTACACCAGCTGTTACTGACTGAAATCAAATGTATCTTTTTATTCTAAAATAGTGAAAATAAGAACACTTCTCAAATGGGAGTTGTGCAGGATCGAACTCATGAGCTTCTGATTCCTAGTCAGCGACTGATACTGTTACGCCACGGAAGAAGTGATAGTTAATTCATATCAATGTCTCACACTAAGGCGGGTTTTTTTGGCGGTGGCTTTTTTTTGTACCTTTTGTGAAAGTGTTTCTTTGATATTTGGACTTCAGGCTTCATACATTATATAGTTTATGCCTACATTTTGTCAATTGCTACTAGAATATATAACACGTTTCTGTTTTAACAATGTGTTTACACAGATTACTGTAGAAATGCAACACATATGAAATGCGTGTGTTCCAAATAACAATCTATTATTTCTACTCTAAAACTCCACTTCACTCCCAGGTAATCAATCAAGGCAAGAGCTGGGAAAAGCTTGTTTACGTTCTAAGTCGTTGGGGGGATGGAATAGCCGGCTGCTGGCAGCTTGTCTTTATCAGTACATTTAGATGACAAAAGACGCTGGCGGAGAGGTGAGAAAGGTTTTAAGAAGCGATTTAAGGTGGGCCGGATATACGAGTTTTTTCATAGGCTCTGGTAATTCTAGTGTTAAATCACATGTGTGGACTTCCTACAGATTCAAATAATACGTAAAGAACAGCTAGATAAAAGCAAATCCATATTTAAGCTGTACAACTCAGAAATGAAGTATTGTTGTAATACAACAAATGTGAAAAATTATTTAATCCCAACATCACACATAAATGTAATCTCACTCAAAGTCCAAATGAGTAGAGACTAAACAATCTACACTGGAATTGGTGGGTAGCTCCAAGCTTCGATTTAACTCTTTGAGGGCTGAATATTTTTTCCAGTAAACTTGGTTTTCTGAAAAGCACACAGAGCAATGGTTTCACACACAAATCAACATAAAACATCTGCTGCTATGTGCTGTGGCTGCTGTTGGCGCATGTTTGGCATCGGCTGTGCTGGAACACCTTGATGGTCAGCAGGAATACACGGTGGGCTGGCTGTCTTTTCACAACAGGTGGGCGGAGTGGTGGCAGTCGCAGTGTGACACAATATGGTTTGTACGTCTTGTCATCATAAGTGGTGGTCCTCCCAGGTGAACGCTGTAGGCGCATCAGCTACACGAAAGTGTTCAGCACCACGATCAGCTGTGGACCGATCAGATGATGCTGGTACCTCACTTTCATTTTCGATATCCATCTCCAGAGCACCTGCATCAAACTCAGAGTCCGACAAGTCAGAGTAACCTATTCAACAAAATTACGTAAAAGGTCCACTGAGTATTTTGCTTTGGACACTCGCTTTGGTCTCTCGCCAGATGTCAATGCCATTTTAGAGGTTGTTTGCTCTTCACTACTCACGCACGAGTAGAGAAAATCAGCAAAGCTATGTAGCTTTTCTTCTAGGAAAGAGTCGAACTAAAACGTAACGGCGAGTTTTGTTGCAGTTTACAGCTGATTACTGTCCTCTACCCCCGAATTTTGACAAAAGTCGACATCAGCCCTGAAAGAGTTAATATGCCTCATGCCCAAAAATAACAATCTGTAGCAGTTTTTATCTGTAAAGATACAAGACCCTGCACTGTTCTTGAAAATGAGGGCTTTTGACAAATGATACAGGTTTTGGAACTGGTGTGTGCTATCCCAAACAGAAAGCAAACAATAAAGTTATCATACCCAGGCTTTGTGACAATGCTTTGCTTAAGATTTTCATATTTCTCAGGTCAGCAGAGAGAATAGCCCTAATTTGTGACACCTGAACATCCAGGGCAGCAGGTTCCTATATGACAATCACATGTCACTACATTAAAAATAGACTCAGCAGCTATGGAGGATGTGTTGCAGACAAGCGCTCTGCATGCCCGTCACAATGGGAGCAACCTCACTGCTTATATGTAGAGCTGCTAATATGGCTGGTTGGCTGTTGTTATAAAAACATTTCTAGCATTTCCAATGTGCCGTCTCATCATGTGACCACGTAAATCGCAAGTTTGTATGTTAGCAACTCCAATAAACGTTGCTTCTCTTTAAGCATGTGGCTAGATGTACTGCTACGGTGGAAAAAGTTTGCAAAGCGCCTCATACGTTACAGCATACAGGCATTTGGTGGAAGTTTCATAGCAGCCTGTGGGACCAAATTGAGAGTGTGTGCGGAACAGCCGACATTAATTAGCTCCATAAGCTGTTCCACACGGATCATATTAGTGGCATTGTCAATCATGATGGCTGGTCCTTTTTTTTTTTTTTTATTGTCCATTTATCCCACATCATTGTCAAAAAGCATCAGTTCTAGATGCTCAATTTAAAACTGATTAACGTATATTTACCGTTTTGAGTAGTGAGCTGCTGTAATCTATAATAATAAAAGGCAAAGCCTTCACTGACTGACTGACTCACTCACTCACTGACTGACTCACTCATCACTAATTCTCCAACTTCCCGTGTAGGTGGAAGGCTGAAATTTGGCAGGCTCATTCCTTACAGCTTACTTACAAAAGTTAGGCAGGTTTCATTTCGAAATTCAAAGCGTAATGGTCATAACTGGAACATATTTTTTGTCCATACACTGTAATGGAGGAGGCGGAGTCACGTATCGCGTCATCTCGCCTCCTACGTAATCACGTGAACTAAAAACAAGGAAGAGATTTACAGCACGAGTCACACGCGGGAACGAAGGTAAATGACGTTAATTTTTGACTGTCTTTTAATACTGTGTAAGCATACATATTAACACATGTGCAATTAAACGTGTGCATTTACGGGGTGATTTCTCAGGCTTAAAAGCTCACCTTTTATCAAACGCAGGAAGAAAGGTAACTGACGTTGTTCACTGTCTTTTAATACTGTGTAACCATACATATTAACACATATCCAATTAAACGTGTGCATTTACGGGGTGATTTCTCAGGCTTAAAAGCTCGCCTTTTACTAAAAAGGTAAATGCAAAACTATTTTCAATCAGTTTATTGAAACGCTCCCGTTAAGGATTGCAATAACATATTCGTGAGATAAAAGAACGAAGTAGGGGGAAATGGAGGAACAGCCGCAAACAGCGAAGAGCAAAAAATTAATTAAACAATTGAGAACGGAGCGAGTTAAGCATACAAGCATGTTCATAAGGGAAACAAAGCACGGTGTAAAACGTAACTTTCAATTAAGTTTATAGAAACGCTCCCGCTGCGGATTGCAATAACATATTCGCGAGATAAAAGTTTAATGACAAGACACGAGGTATAAACGAACCACACACCGTGGCGCAACGTTAGGGGCAACAGTTTCAACCATTCTATGATCTGCTTCTCGCAACTGAAAGACGGCACATGGCGGATGTTAGCCGACTTGCTGACCGCAACGTTAGGGGCTTCAACTATGGCGCTGACACAACATCTCAGTGCCAACACTTTGCAGACTGTACTTAAAAGACATGCCCTCCTCACTGGACAGTTAAAAACACCAATCAAACTAACGATGACATCAAGTATTACCCAATCCAAAGTAGGAAAGGAGGCATCTTCATAAAATGCGTGTGGGATAATTTGCATGAGACGCTGCTTTAAAAAAAAATGATACAAAACATACGGGATAAATCACGTCCAGTATTGATTCAAAACGGGACGCGCAATTTCATTCTCAAACCCGGCACGATTCCGTATTTTAAAGGACGGGTGGCAACCCTACAGTGCCAGGTAACCACCCATACAATCAGATTGTGATTCAGACTAGGAATGCAATGAATGTAATTACCCCGATCTACATACAAGGCGAAAGTCTTGCAACATTCAAAGATGATGGTTTGGGATAATTAGTACTTATTAAGTACACCATGGCACATAAAAGAGCTTATGAAGCCTTGAACCGAAAAAAGCAAGATCTCAGAGATCGTAAAAAAAAAAAGGAGGTAATGTCGTTTTACTCGCTGTACATTTTAGTCAAACATTACCAGTTATTCCACGAGGGAGACCAGCAGATGAACTCAACGCGTGTTTAAAATCCATGCTTCTCCCACGCTCGGTTATATGTCGCGTGTTCTCGGGTAGGTACACCAAAAAATGTATACATTTAAGCATGTAATGGGCAAACAAAAAATGAGGTATACCCGAAGGCACTGCAGTAGTACTCAATGTAACTTTACTTCTTAAATGTTAATGTTTTACTGTTTAATAATTTATACGCTTCTTATATATTGTTCAAATTCTTTTATCAAAATACCAGTGACAGCGCAATGCACGATAACATGGAGTGAATACACCATACGCATCTGCCCACGGCCGCCCTGGTGTGCGCAGATAGGAGTTGATTCTAAAATAAAATAAACATAAAAAGAGTAATACAATCATCACCCATAAAGCGGATAGCAGACGTGACGTATTATATGTGTACCAGATTTCAAGTCAATAGGTGAAACGATTTGCAAGCTACAGGTGATTTAAAATCCTGGACAGACCAACGAAAAGCCACGGTAGCAAATTATACAAGAAGATTTTACTGTTTAATAATTTATATTTATATGAAATGTGCTTCTTATATATTACTTCATATTCTCATATGATAATGATGTTAATGTTGTTTATATTGATTTCTATGTTATTGTAAGTGCATCTATGTGTGTATATGTATGTATGTATGTATGTATGTATATATATATATATATATATATATATATATATATATATATATATATATATATATATATATATATATATATATATATATATACAGTAATCCCTCGCTATATCGCGCTTCGCCTTTCGCGGCTTCACTCCATCGCGGATTTTATATGTAAGCATATTTAAATATATATCGCGGATTTTTCGCTGCTTCGCGGGTTTCTGAGGACAATGGGTCTTTTAATTTCTGGTACATGCTTCCTCAGTTGGTTTGCCCAGTTGATTTCATACAAGGGATGCTATTGGCAGATGGCTGAGAAGCTACCCAACTTACTTTTCTTTCTCTCTCTCTTGCGCTGACTATCTGTGATCCTGACGTAGGGGGTGTGAGCAGGGGGGCTGTTCACACACCTAGACGATACGGACGCTCGTCTGAAAATGCTGAAAGATTATCTTCACGTTGCTACCTTCTGTGTGCAGCTTTTAACTATGCTGCACGGTGCTTCGCATACTTAAAAGCTCAAAGGGCACGTATTGATTTTTTTATCTGTCTCTCTCTCTCTCACTCTGCTCCTGGCGGAGGGGGTGTGAGCTGCCGCCTTCAACAGCTTTGTGCCGCGGTGCTTCGCATACTTACAAGCCAAACAGCCCTATTGATTTTTTTGCTCCTTTGAAGAGGAAGATATGTTTGCATTCTTTTAATTGTGAGACTGAACTATCATCTCTGTCTTGTCATTGAGCACAGTTTAAACTTTTGAAAAAGAGACAAATGTTTGTTTGCAGTGTTTGAATAACGTTCCTGTCTCTCTACAACCTCATGTGTTTCTGCGCAAATCTGTGACCTAAGCATGACAATATAAAAATAACCATATAAACATATGGTTTCTACTTCGCGGATTTTCTTATTTCGCGGGTGGCTCTGGAACGCAACCCCCGCGATGGAGGAGGGATTACTGTATATAAAAAATATATATATAAAAAATATATGTGTATATGTATATATAATATATCTGTATATGTGTGTATATGTGTGTGTATATGTGTATATGTATATATATATGACAGCAACACTCATAACAATGACAACACAATTACATTGACAATCATGTTACGTTATTTTTAAAATGTTTCCTTTACTTTTTCATAACCTCTTTAACACACTACTTCTCCGCTGCGAAGCGCGGGTATTTTGCTAGTTGTTAATATTATACAATAAACACATACATTTGGTTTGCGTCTGTAACAGCCGCTGTACATTTATAGAACTGTCACTTGATTTTTTTTTTATTCAGTTTTATCGAGTGTTCCTGCTCACAATGAATTAGTATGCACCTTTTGGTCCATGATGTCAAAGCCGCACTGACAAAAAAACCAGAGACATAGGTACAGTTAGGTCCATAAATATTTGGACAGAGACAACTTTTTTCTAATTTTGGTTCTGTGCATTACCACAATGAATTTTAAATGGAACAACTCAGATGCAATTGAAGTGCAGACTTTCAGCTTTAATTCAGTGGGGTGAACAAAACAATTGCATAAAAATGTGAGGTAACTAAAGCATTTTTTTAACACAATCCCTTCATTTCAGGGACTCAAAACTAATTGGACAATTGACTCAAAGGCTATTTCATGGGCAGGTGTGGGCAAGTCCGTCGTTATGTCATTATCAATTAAGCAGATAAAAGGCCTGGAGTTGATTTGAGGTGTGGTGCTTGCATGTGGAAGATTTTGCTGTGAACAGACAACATGCGGTCAAAGGAGCTCTCCATGCAGGTGAAAGAAGCCATCCTTAAGCTGCGAAAACAGAAAAAACCCATCCGAGAAATTGCTATAATATTACGAGTGGCAAAATCTACAGTTTGGTACATCCTGCAAAAGAAAGCAAGCACTGGTGAACTCAGCAATGCAAAAAGACCTGGACGTCCACGGAAGACAACAGTGGTGGATGATCGCAGAATCATTTCCATGGTGAAGAGAAACCCCTTCACAACAGCCAACCAAGTGAACAACACTCTCCAGGGTGTAGGCGTATCGATATCCAAGTCTACCATAAAGAGAAGACTGCATGAAAGTAAATACAGAGGGTGCACTGCAAGGTGCAAGCCACTCATAAGCCTCAAGAATAGAAAGGCTAGATTGGACTTTGCTAAAGAACATCTAAAAAAGCCAGCACAGTTCTGGAAAAACATTCTTTGAACAGATGAAACCAAGACCAACCTCTACCAGAATGATGGCAAGAAAAAAGTATGGAAAAGGCGTGGAACAGCTCATTATCCAAAGCATACCATATCATCTGTAAAACACGGTGGAGGCAGTGTGATGGCTTGGGCGTGCATGGCTGCCAGTGGCACTGGGACACTAGTGTTTATTGATGATGTGACACAGGACAGAAGCAGCCAAATGAATTCTGAGGTCTTCAGAGACATACTGTCTGCTCAAATCCAGCTAAATGCAGTCAAATTGATTGGGTGGCGTTTCATGATACAGACGGACAATGACCCAAAACATACAGCCAAAGCAACCCAGGAGTTTATTAAAGCAAAGAAGTGGAAAATTCTTGAATGGCCAAGTCAGTCACCTGATCTTAACCCAATTGAGCCTTCATTTCACTTGTTGAAGACTAAACTTCAGACAGAAAGGCCCACAAACAAACAACAACTGAAAGCTGCTGCAGTAAAGGCCTGGCAGAGCATTAAAAAGGAGGAAACCAAGCATCTGGTGATGTCCATGAGTTCAAGACTTCAGGCTGTCATTGCCAGCAAAGGGTTTTCAACCAAGTATTAGAAATGAACATTTTATTTCCAGTTATTTAATTTGTCCAATTACTTTTGAGTCCCTGAAATGAAGGGATTGTGTTAAAAAATGTTTTGTTGCCTCACATCTTTATGCAATCGTTTTGTTCACCCCACTGAATTAAAGCTGAAAGTCTGCACTTCAACTGCATCTGAGTTGTTTCATTTAAAATTCATTGTGGTAATGTACAGAACCAAAATTAGAAAAAAGTTGTCTCTGTCCAAATATTTATGGACCTAACTGTATGTATGATATTTGGAATTATTCATTTTATGACCTGTATAGTACATTTTGGAAAACATTGTGGCATTTAACCCCATATGGAGTTAAACCAAGGATCTGCGTTTCCCTTGCCCGGGAAAGGGTACCCGGGGCCCCACCCTGGAGCCAGGCCCAGGGGAGGGGCTCGCCGGCGAGCACCTGGTGGCTGGACCTTCGACCACGGGGCCCAGCCGGGCTCGGCCCGGAGGAGCAACGTGGTTCCGCTCCCTTGTGGGCCCACCACCTGCAAGAGAGGCCATAGGGGTCGGGTGCAATGCGATATGGGTGGTAGCCGAAGGCGGGAACTCTGGCGTTCCGACCCTCGGTTGCCGAAACTGGCTCTTGGGACATGGAATGTCACCTCTCTGGTGGGGAAGGAGCCTGAACTGGTGCGAGAGGTTGAGAGGTCCCAGCTAGATATAGTCGGGCTCACCTCTACGCATGGTCTGAGCTCTGGAACCATTCCTCTTGAGAGATGCTGGACTTTGTTCCACTCTGGAGTTGCTGTGGGTGAGAGGCGTTGGGCAGGGGTGGGCTTGCTTACAGCACCCCGGCTCAAGGCCTGTACATTGGGGTTCTCCCCGTTGGATGAGAGGGTTGTTTCCCTACACCTTTGAGTTGGGGGAAGGACTCTGACTGTTGTTTGCACTTATGTGCTGAACAGCATTTCAGGGTACCCAGCCTTCTTGGAGTCCCTGGAAGAGGCGCTGCGAGGTGCAACTCCTGGGGACTCTATTGTCCTGCTGGGAGACTTAAACGCTCATGTCGGCAACGACAGTGAAACCTGGAGAGGTGTGATTGGGAGGAACGGCCTCCCTGATCTAAACTCGAGTGGTGTTCAGTTGTTGGACTTCTGTGCTGGCTATGGACTGTCCATAATGAACACCGTGTTCGAGCATAAGGGTGTCCATAAGTGCACTTGGTGCCAGGATGCCCAAGGTCGCAGGTCGATGATCGACTTTGTAATCGTTCCATCGGATCTGCGACCTTATGTCTTGAACACTCGGGTGAAGAGAGGGGCTGAGCTTTCAACTGATCACCACCTGGTGCTAAGTTGGATCAGATGGCGGGAGAGGCTGCCGGACAGACCAGGCAGACCCATATGTATAATGAGGGTCTGGTGGAATGTCTGGCGGAGGAACTAGTCAGAAAGATCTTTAACTGCCACCTCTGGCAGAACTTCAACCTCATTCCGAGGGAGGCGAAGGACATTGAGTCAGAATGGGCCATGTTCCGAGCCTCCATTGTCGAAGCAACAGAATGGAGCTGTTGCCGCAAGGTTGTCGGTGCCTCTCGTGGCAGCAATCCACAAACCCGGTGGTGGACACCTAAGGTTTGAGAGGCCGTCAAGCTGAAGAAAGAGTCCTATCAGGTCTGGTTGACCAGTGGGACTCCAGAGGCAGCTGAGGGGTACTGGCGGGCCAAGCATGTGGCGGCATCGGCTGTTGCAGAGGCAAAAACTCGGGCATGGGAGGAGTTTGGGGAAGCCATGGAAAACGACTTTCGGTCAGCACCGAGAAGGTTCTGGCAAACCGTCAGGCGCCTCAGGAGGGGAAAGCGGTGCTCCACCAACACTGTGTACAGTGGAGATGGGGCCCTGCTGACTTCAACTGCAGACTTTATTGACCAGTGGAAGGAATACTTCGAGGATCTTCTCAATCCCACCAGCATGTCTTCCTTAGAGGAAGCAGAGCTGGAGGACTCCAGGGGGGGCCTGTCCATAACAGAGGTATTGGTAATTAAAAGCTCCGAGGTGGCAGGGCCCCTGGGGTGGACGAGGTTCACCCTGGGTTCCTCAAGGCTCTGGATGTTGTGGGGCTGTCCTGGTTGACACGTCTCTGCAACATCGCATAGACATCGGGGGCAGTACCTCTGAATTGGCAGACCGGGGTGGTGGTCCCCCTCTTTAAGAAGGGGGACTGGAGGGTGTGTTCCAACTACAGAGGGATCACACTCCTCAGCCTCCCTGGAAAAGTCTTTTCCGGGGTTCTGGAGAGGAGGGTCCGTCGGATAGTCGAACCTCGGATTCAGGAGGAACAGTGTGGTTTTCGTCCTGGTCGCGGAACAGTGGACCAGCTCTACACCCTTAGCAGGGTCCTGGAGGGTGCATGGGAGTTCGCCCAACCAGTCTACATGTGTTTTGTGGACTTGGAAAAGGCGTTCGACCGTGTCCCTCGGGGAATCCTGTGGGGGGTGCTCCGGGAGTATGGAGTACCGGACCCCCTGATAAGGGCGGTTCGGTCCCTGTACAACCGGTGTCAGAGCTTGGTCTGCATTGCCGGCAGTAAGTCGATCCCGTTTCCAGTGTGAGTTGGACTCCGCCAGGGCTGCCCATTGTCACCGATTCTGTTCATAACTTTTATGGACAGAATTTCTAGGCGCAGCCAGGGTGTTGAGGGGGTCCGGTTTGGTGGACTCAGGATTGGGTCACTGCTTTTTGCAGATGATGTTGTCCTGTTTGCTTCATCAGGCCGTGATCTTCAGCTCTATCTGGATCGGTTCGCAGCTGAGTGTGAAGCGGCTGGGATGGGAATCAGCACCTCCAAATCCGAGACCATGGTCCTCAGCCGGAAAAGGGTGGAGTGCCCTCTCAGGGTTGGGAGCGAGATCCTGCCTCAAGTGGAGGAGTATCTTGGGGTCTTGTTCACGAGTGAGGGAAGAATGGAGCGTGAGATCGACAGGCGGATCGTTGCGGCGTCCGCAGTGATGCGGGCTCTGCATCGGTCTGTCGTGGTGAAAAAGGAGCTGAGCCATAAGTCAAAGGTCTCAATTTACCGGTCGATCTATGTTCCTACCCTCACCTATGGTTATGAGCTATGGGTAGTGACCGAAAGAACGAGTTCGCGAATACAAGCGGCTGAAATGAGTTTCCTCCGCAGGGTGTCTGGGCTCTCCCTTAAAGATAGGGTGAGAAGCTCAGTCATACAGGAAGGGCTCAGAGTAGAGCCGCTGCTCCTCCGCATCGAGAGGAGTCAGATGAGGTGGCTCGGGCAACTGATCAGGATGCCTCCTGGACGCCTCCCTGGTGAGGTGTTCCAGGCACGTCCAACCAGGAGGAGGCCCCGGGGAAGACCCAGGACACGCTGGAGGGACTATGTCTCCCGGCTGGCCTGGGAACGCCTCGGGATCCTCCCGGAAGAGCTAGAAGAAGTGGCCGGGGAGAGGGAAGTCTGGGCATCTCTGCTCAAGCTGCTGCCCCCGCGACCCGACCTCGGATAAGCGGGAGACAATGGATGGATGGATGGATCAGAGAAGGTAGAGTTCCATTGTCTCAAAACACCACTCACATCTACAGTTATTCCCAGTTTCAAATAAAAACTAACAGCGTCAGATCCCTGGTGGGGTGGGGTGGTAGTATTTATCGTGATCGTGATTGACAGAATAAAAGTGAAAAAAAAAAAACGCTAACTTTTACAAGTTCTATAAATGTACAGCGGCTGTTACAGATGCAAACCAAATGTATGTGTTTATTGCATAATATTAACAATAAGAGCAGCTCACTACTCAAAACGGTAAATGTACGAGGCAGTGAGGATCGAACTGGGGGACTCTTGATTACAAGTCAGCAATTCCTACTGCTACGCCACAGAAAATGTTGTATCATCCTTGAACCTTTTGTGAAAGTGTTTTATTTGATCTTTGGACTTCAGGCTTCACACATTATATAGTTTATGCCTACATTTTGTCATTTATTACTAAAATATGAAAAACGTTTCTGTTTTATCAATGTGTTTACACAGATTATTGTAGAAACGGAACACACATGAAATGCATATTTCCACTCTAAAACTGCAGCACTTCACTCCCAGATAATCGAGGCATAAGCTGGGAGAACTTTGTGCACGTTCTGCGGCGATGGGGGGATGGTATAGCAGGCTGCTTGCTGCTCATCTTGATTGGCATATTTACAAGACAAAAGACGCTAATGGAGAGGGTTGAAGGGATTTAAGGTGGGCCGGCTTTACGAGTTTTTTTGTAGGCTTTGGTAATTCTAGTGTTAAGAAATCTCTTTAAAAAAAAAAAAAAAGCAACCACTTCAAATATATCAGGTGTGATGGACAGCCTGGATGGGATGCCTGTTGGAAGGGCTACGGGAGAGGTCATGCACAGGGCATTTTCTCCCGTGGAGTGCTGGATGGCAGACCCCAACTGTAATACACATGATGGAGCAAGTTCACACAGTGCCTGTTGCTGATGGGGTACCAAAACTTAATGTAGCTTTGCACATACCCTCCCAGCCCCTGACCTTTGTTACTTGCACACTTTGCATCTTAAATATTTAAAATAGAACAGAGTGGTAGTTTTTAATTCTGGACAACCAAACTACAGACTTGCAAAGCCTGATGAACTACCAGATGTTTTAAATCTGTGGTCCATGTAATATTTTTCTAAATAAAAACAATCTGATGAAAGCAAAATATCCCATCCATCCATCCATTTTCCAACCCGCTGAATCCGAACACAGGGTCACGGGGGTCTGCTGGAGCCAATCCCAGCCAACACAGGGCACAAGGCAGGAACCAATCCTGGGCAGGGTGCCAACCCACCGCAGGACACACACAAACACACCCACACACCAAGCACACACTTGGGCGGCACGGTGGCGCAGTGGGTAGCGCTGCTGCCTCGCAGTTGGGAGACCTGGGGACCTGGGTTCGCTTCCCGGGTCCTCCCTGCGTGGAGTTTGCATGTTCTCCCCGTGTCTGCGTGGGTTTCCTCCGGGCGCTCCGGTTTCCTCCCACAGTCCAAAGACATGCTGGTTAGGTGGATTGGCGATTCTAAATTGGCCCTAGAAAGCAAAATACCCAATTCTTAATGTACATTTGGTGTTGTTTTTAAAGGCAGCACTGTGCAACCACCTTCTAAATCCTTGCTCATACCTGTAACGTTTGCACTGGTTGCGAGGGCAGCATCACACTGTCTGCAGAGAGCATCCAGAAACCAGAGATAAAAGTTGCCCACTGTTTTCAGGAAAAGTTAATTTTACTAATTAAAAGGTGAGAAAGCACAGTAACAATAGACTGCTTATTGTACTAGTCAGCCTGCGAGATCTAGCAAATGCTGAAAGAGTGCTGAGTCATTTCATGAATTGTGTAACTTGGAAACAAAAATGTACACTGATGCTGCAGGAAACTCTTTTCAGCAGTCAGAGCTTACTCGTATAAAGCTGAGCTACCAGAAAGCATACCTGCACTACCAGGTTCGCAAAGACGGTATCCCAGTAGACTACAATATTGAATTAAAATTTCGCAACCCCTGTATTGTAACGAGCGTTAGTTTTGCTCTTTATTGTTTTCTGCAGCTAGTCTTCTACCTTCAAAACAAAAAACAGTTTCAGACGATCACATAACCTGTTAGCACTCCTTCTGTCTGCTTACAAACTGAGATTGAAGTATGAGGAGCTGCCAATAGCAGTGGTACAGGGCTGAGCCAAAGAAGCGCAGGATAAATTCTACAACTGCTTTGATTCTGTAAATTGGGGATTCCTCATTAGATCTGGATGAGTATGCATTTGTTATAATGGGATTCATCAAAAAATGTGTGGATGACTGTGAGCCTGTGAAAACAATTTCCAAATTAAGAAACCATGGATTACCACTGCCATCAGGAATTTTCTAAAGGTGTACATCAATGCTTTGCAAAATACTGCCATCGAAAAATATAAGAAATGCGGATACAAACTTGGAAAAGCAATCAAAATGGCTAAATATCAGTATGGCAATAAACTTATGATGGAATTTAGCAGCTGTAACAATTTGTGTAAAACTCTGGCAGGGATTAAGGATGCTTAAGGACTACAAAGTAAAATGCAGTCAAGTATTATTTTTGTGTTGTTATGAAGTAGAAAATAATGTTTTCTTTTCCTGTTTTGATCACAGCAACAACCAGAGTACCTTTCAATTGCTTACTGCGGATGACATATGAAAAATTCTTTTTATTTATTTATTTGCATACTAATTTATTTCTTTGTTTCTGGTTTTGTCAGCTGTTCTGAGAAGGTATGCAAGTATGAATTTCACTGTACTATGCACATATGACAATATACTTGACTTGGTTTAAATGCTAACAGACTGGTTATGTGCAATACATGCAAATGCAACAACAAAGCAAATCAACTAACCATAATCACACAATAAAAATGGTATGGTATACCTGTCATAGTTTATAATCAGAGCACCCTCTTCTCCTCATATTTACCTGTTTATAGTGCTATGCATGCTGCTCCTTCAGAAAGTTGAAAATTAATGCATACAGTATAATAAGAATACATTATCAAATATATGAATTAATTACATTTTCCCAACTTCTGTTGTGTTATGACCCAGTTTTTCACATGCCAGTGTGTTTGCGACCTACCTTCCCTCTTCTGTGAATTTAGCGCAACCTGCTTCCCCTTTGGTGAATTTAACATGATCATCAAAGCGGACGGGGGTCCTGTGTGATCACCAGAACATCTCGTCATTGCTTTTCCTCCTTGATGAATCAAGCATAATCGTCAGAGTCAGTGTTGAGAAGATCATCAAGGATCAGCTACAATAAGTTCCCACAACTCGGCAAAAGTGTGTGCACGGCATTAAGTAATTTTTGCATCTTATTATTTTCTTCATTGGCCATTTTTGGTCAAAAAAACATTTGTTACACTGAAATTTACATTTGATTAAAATGAAATTCATTTAACATGATGTTATATGAACATTTGTTTGGGCCAACAAAAAGTATTCATAATTCTGAAAATTTCATTACTTCGGTATTCAATATAACAGGATTTGACCTGTATATATTTTTGGCCACAGATTATTTTTGCAATATTTGTAATTAAACTTTATTTTACTAAATGTTAGTATTTTAAAATTACTTTTTAAAGCTAATTTGTGCAATGAAGATGAAGCTTATTCTGTATTTCTTGGGTACTGTATGGGTAATTCTTCAATTTGTACACAATCAGTCACAAGGAGGATATAGCTGAAAAAGTCTCTTGAAATTGTGGAAGAAATGACTGTCCCCCCCCAACTGGGTTGACCCCCTTTCTCTTTTATAATTTGGAGGTAATGAATACATGTGTAATGAAGCACCAACCAGTCTTCTTTATTTTTCTCTAATACTTCTCATGACATATGCACACCAAGGGGCAGTAAGTAAGTATTGCAAAGAGGAACTAATACTGTGTTCCTATATACACTTCATCAATCACACAATAGTTCCAAAAATTAATAGTTTCAGCAAAGACCTTTACCATGATTGGTTACATTTTGTGGTGAACAGGATAAGGTAAAACGGAATTACTTAGTATGGTCTTGAGTGACCAAGTCCACTAAGTTTAGTGGCAGTCCATCAGCTCCATTGACCCATGTATACATGACTTAAAACTCATACTAAGCACTTAGTTACAAACTGGCCCATCAGTTAGTTGCACAACCGATTTATTTCTGGAGAGAGCATTTAAGCTGTATTTTCTTTTATCAAAATATTAAACACTTTTGCTACTTCAAACTATTTTCAAGCTGCTTAGTTTGCATGCTCCCTACCTCCTGCTTAGTTTTGCTACATTCTAAATTCTTAAAATTTAGTACATACTTATTTGTTACAGGAAACTTAAATGTTATTTGTTAATTTTATCCGAACATTTCTTTAATGCTCAAGGTCAATTACAGTATAATATTCTTGCATCTCACGAAAGGTTTATCAAATTTCATATTCATTCATTAATATATGCTTAGCAGGACAAAAGACTCCACACTAATTCAGGGAGTAATACTGTTAGTTCAGCCTTTAGCCTCCGAACCTTCATCTCTTGCTGGGTGCACACCAAACTAGGGTTCAAAATTTTCTTCCACAAAGTTAAAAGTAACAGTTTTTAAAGTTATAAAAATAAAAGCAAAACTATAAATGGAGGGAGAAACCTAGCTGCAATGGCCTCACCGAATGCCTGA
>NC_041394.2:227053151-227088151 GCF_900747795.2 Erpetoichthys calabaricus
TCGTATCCAGCGCTGAATGAGTGTAGTCACCAACACTTCTATACAACATGTAACTCTTATTCCCGCGTTATTCGTTGGAGTGTAGCAGACTGTTAAACATGACAGCTCCATTGTCGATCTGCACCAAGGAGGAAATGAGGGCAGTGATTCGCTTTTTGTTTGTGGAAGGTGTTAAACCTGTGAACATTATTCGTCGAATGCAAGCACAGTATGGTGACAACTGTTTATCGCGAAGCAAGATCTACGAATGGAGAATGGATACAGACCAGACCTGGCTCCAAGCGATTTTTATATGTTTGGACCATTAAAGGAAGCGCTAAGGGGAAGAAGATTTGCAAGTGATGAAGAAGTCATTGATGCGGTGCAAAATTGGTTGCAGATGCAACCGAAAAACTTTTTTTCCGATGGAATCAAAAAACTTGTGAAACGTTGGGAAAAGTGCATTGAAGTCCCGGGAGGTTATGTAGAAAAATAAGGTATGTTTCACATTTCTATCATTAGAATAAATGCCCCTTTTCTCAAATGTCCCTTTACTTTTTGACTTCCCCTCGTATATACTGTACACACTCACACCTTCATATAGTATATGAAAGAACAAATTAATAAGTGAGTGAGATGGGCTAAATTACTAGTTTGCAAGGGCTATGGCTCTAGGAAAAAGTTGTTTAGATGTGTATTTGTTTTAGTTGTAATTGACCTAACGTGTTTATGAGAGGGGAGCTAGGAATAAATGATGACCAGGATGAGATGAATCAGTGGTCATCCTTTTGACATGGTACATAAAACTAGATGTATGCAGGTCTGCAACAGATGGAAGAGCGCAGCAAGTTATTTTTTCAGAAGACTTCACGTCGCACTGTAATTTATTTTTGGAGTGTCGGAAATGATGTTAATATCCTAGCTGAGAGTATTTGTGATAGGTGTGCCCAAAAAGTTGAAGGATTCCACCATTTTGCCTGTTGAATCATTAATTTCAAGTAGGTAGGGTTGTAACTGATGATTGCAAAAGTCAATTACCATTTCTATTGTCTCCCTGGTATTGAGTACTAGGTTATTTGTAGCACTCCAAGACAAAAGATGAGTCACCTCCATTCGATACGGTGTTTCATTTCCATTAGTAATTAGTCAAACGATGGTGGTGTCATAAGCAAACTTAATGAGTTTTAACGAAAGGTGAGGGAACCTATAGTCATTGGTGTAAGGGGAATAGAATAGGGGGGAAAACACACTGCCTCGAGGGGCACCTGTGCTGAAATTGATACAGTCCACATTAAATTACTTCCTGGCTGGGACAGGCTCCAGTGTCCCTACTTAGTCCTGCTTCTCTGCATTATGTGAGCACATAAGTAAAACATTGATGAATGAAGTGAGAGATCACTTGCAGAAAGCAAATAACACTAAATTAATTTTTACCAGTTTACGCTTTATCTATATAAGTGCCTCAGTAAAACACAACAAAAGCTAATGACAACAAGTTATTTTATTGTGTTTTTATTTTAATAGTTATGAATTGTAATATATACACAAACTGGTGTTCATTAAGCCACAGTCAACTTGTCCTTATTTTATATAGCACCATTAACAATTACCATCTCAAGACACTTTACAGAGCAAAGAAGAATACAGTAGAGTATAAAATATACTGTACAACTTGTAACTAGTAATGATCGAACCTTGTAGTGTTTGCTTCACCCAAAGTGACTCTGAAGTGCATTGAAGGCAATGGGGACAGAGAAACTGAAAAAAGTTGAGTGTTTTAACTGTCCCTGAGGCCTAGGGAAATATTTGCCAATTATGCTGGACTGATTATTGTGGCCAAAAATGTGATCTGAATGAGTTGTGAGGCAGTAGTGCTAGCTACTGCGTGATTGTGCCTCAAATAGCAAATATGAATATGACGAATAACACATTATTTAAAGTTGTAGCTTAACTCCTGTTTATCTTTTACTCTATATTATTGCCTGAGGTTATGGATGTAGAAGGGAAGGTAGGGAGAAGTTACCTAATAAACATTGGTATGTCTATGGGATTTGAGACATTCTGACAATAGCTACACATTAATAATACAAAAGGGGAAATAGAGTAATATAGAACTCTACCAAGACAAAACAGCAGCTCAACAGGTATCTTAACGCATGCAAGCATGAAATTTCTGATTATGGCTGCTACAACTTTGTACTATCCTGCTGGTCTCACAAAGCATCATGAGGCTTAGAAAAAAAAATGTTCATATCTGTTAACCGCAAGGCAAATTTACAGGAAAATATTCGGAGAACAAGGTAACAAGTGGATGCAGCATATCCTCTGTCAAAAACATTTTGGCGAACTTCACTGATTAACACTACAAATAAGTACAGTAAAATTTAAAAAGTTCAGCACTGGCCGACACCAGGTTTTTTTTTTTGTGTGTCTGTGTCTGAGGTGTTTTACCAATTGAATACTGTTAGACCATTCTTTGAAGGTAAAGATTATAAGTCAAAAGCTCTAAAACATGAAAGTCATCTGTGAGTGAAAATACAGCTTCCAGCCCACTTCCAGGCAAGTTATTGCTGTAAATTTAGTTTACATTTATCATGCTTTACTGAAAATTTACTAAGAAGTCAAATTCTCAGATCAACACCCATGTGTTTACAGTTTTTTTTTATTATCCATATTACTAACCGAAGGTTATGGACACAGGGCGCATCGAAGTGCACGCGCACTGCCGCACTGCAACGAGCCCGCCCATAGCTAACGACACAGCCACAGAAAGGTTAGTAATATGGATGAGAAGGTTGTAAACCGGATGTCACGCTCACTGCCGCACTGCAATGAGCCCGCCACCTGTAAACTACACTTGCTCTAATCCACTGTGCCAGTAATGTAGATCACATAACGGTCATTCAGTTTGGCACCCGCCCCAGAGTCAAACACGGCGGCGTCCCAAAACGCGGTGGCACCCGCCCCAGAGTCAAACGCAGCGGCTTCCTGGAGTCAGTAGGTGGCGCCCAAATAACACAACGTAATGCGCCGTGGCGCCCGCCCCAGAGTCAAACGCAGCAGCTTCCCAAAACGCAGCGGCTTCCCAGAGTCAGTACGTGGAGCCCAAACAACACAACCTGTGAACTACACTTGCTCTAATCCACTGTGCCAGTGATATAGATCACATGACAGTCATAGACTCTAACCCAGCGGCTTCCCAGACTCAGTGGCTGGCACACGAACACCACAACCTATAAATTGAACTTGCTGTGCTCCACTCTGCCAGCAGTCGGTGTCAGCAAAGGCAATGGAATCACGTCTCCACAAAACGAGACCGCTTTACTACAGATATGCTTATGTAATTAAATGACATTTCCCTAGACTCACCCACCCTGCATGATATGTCATCCATCCAGATATCGGACAGAACAGAAACTGATTGCCATTCTTGAATTTCCGATTCGCTAGCGAATCGCGGGCTTACTTGTTATAATGAATCATCCAGACCAGAAAGCATTTACCCAGAAATACTCAAAGAAGCCAATAATCATAAACTTACTCAAAACATCCTTTTTAAATAAATGTTTGTGTACTTTGGGATTTCCAGTGGTGGGAAATCTACCAAATGTCCTATTACAGAAAAAAGAGATTTTGATGATTCTGGCAGTTATAGGCCAGAATATTTGGTAATTCCAGAGTTAGCCACTGTGAGTGGGAGTGCAGGTGTTTGTGAGCAAATCTTGTGATGAACTGTTGTAGCACTGCATCCAGAGCTGCTAGCTCCCTGTAACATTGAATTGAACTAAGTACATTGGAGGATGTTACGTTAAACAAGTCAAAAATGAATATATACTGAATATATCTATGTTTTTCATCATTTACATCATATCTGATATAATAAAAGATGTCTTTCATGAATTATAGTCTGATGCCACAAGACAGCAGCTTGCCTATATACTATCTAACAGTGACACACTGAGGTGGGTTAAGAAGAAAACCTAATCTTCAGAAACTATTTTAAACTGCTAATATTATCCCTCCAACATGTCCTGTGTCCTACCCTTAGTTTTCACCTTATTTGTCATCCCTTGTACATCTCCAGTGAGTGGCAGTTAACCTACAAACCGCCTCAACTGACTCCTCTTGATCTGGAGAAGTAACGGTTGTATTCCAAGACTCTCTTGGATTGCTGAACTCATAACACACAGTGAGCCTAGCAAAACTATACACAGGAACCCAATTTTGTCTACTTTTACATGTAATCTCATTCTTTTTGTCCCTACCCAGTGTGTTTGATATTTGAGAATAAGGATATATACTGACTAGATATTAAACAACATCTTCTGTATACTTAGCCCGCTTTACCTCCTTGTTTTGATGCAATGATTTGAAAACAGCTGGCACTGCACTGTACTGCACCAGTTTGTTAGTCAATGTCTGGATCAAGTCTACTCTGACCGAGGTACTTCCGTTCATGGCAATGGCTAACCTGGAGACAACAAGTGGAGGAGATTACAGTTACAGTATATGAGGTCAAGGGGACAACCTAATCTCCAAATTGCAAAAATACAATCCTTCGGTTTCCATGCTGGATGCTGTCTAATCCTTTGGTGCACCTTGATATCCTGTCTATGAAAATCATTAAACATATCATATAAGTTGCAGTCTTGTTGGAGTTTATTTACAATGTTGATTGCTCCAGTACTCCATATGTTTGAAGCACCTCACACAGGATTCTGTAGAGAGAATTTGAAAATTCTCATGATCCCTCAAATATTCATTCTGGATATGAGTTCCTGTTCCAGTACCCTGGCTTTCCCATAGAGGTTGAGTAGAGACCACCATTCCAAACTAGGTTTGCCAGATTAAATGCTACAGTTTGTATATAATGCTAATGTAATAAAAAAAAAACTTCTTCAAAGCCAAAAACTAACATTTGAATATAAAGGAAAATATGTTTGTATTTTCTCACCCTAATTTAAATATTACTAGGGGGCTTCGCTCGCCAACCCCTGGGTTTGTTTTTTTGGAAATACAATTTAAAGAGATTGTTTTTTTCATGGGAATTGTTACATATGCATTATGTTCACTTTTACTTTAAAACTTCAGTGAAAACAATATTTGGAATTAACTTCTCTGATATCATTTTTTATGGTCTTCCATTGACCTGGTAAATGAATCAGTAATAATTCAACAGAATGACCTCAACCATGCATTGGCAATTCCATTAAATGCCACCCACTTTCCATTGCACTGACGTACCAAGTATCTAAATATGCTTGAACTTCACCCTGAGACTGTTCTTTTGATAAAGGTACACATACTCTATCATGCCCTTTATGAATGAACTTGTAGATGTACTTAATACTCATAACCGATGCAAAATACACGACATTAATATGACAATCGAATCGTTTGAGCAAATACGGGTTATATGGTACAATATCGAGCATCCCAATTTTACCATCTTTCTTTCCGTGCCAAGTGTGTTGTTCATGACGATTATCTCTTTGGCGATAATCAGGAAAGCCAGCCTTAGTCATATCTGTTGTTTGAACGAACGCTTTTGTACCATAATTCAGGATAGGTTTCTCTGTTTGGAATTCCAGCACAGACAAAGCGATCTACAGCAGCAGCATTTAATTATTTGTTTTGAAAAGTAATCAATAAATGCATGTGAGGCAAATCCCATTTTTGAAATTCGATTGTGTAAATGTATGCTCTGATTTGACCGAACACCGTTTTGAGTTCATTCAATAAAAATAAGACTTTCTGATAAAACAATCTACTTATGAATGTGGGAATATCCAGAGCTGATTGTTCTCAAGAATCTGCAAATTTCTGGCCATTATGGATTGCACGTCATTGTAGTAAATAAATCTGGCCGACTGATAGTTCGGGATATTGGCATTGCATTGCATTGCTCTTGGACTACCCTGATATGATGATGGTAATATTACTTGCTTTACCTATTTTGAATTTGTCTGGACTATTGAGATTTGAATTTTGAACGTGATCAATTAGATCTTGCATATGTTCCGTTCTAAGTTTTGGTTAAAAAACTTAACTCTTTTAGGGCGGATGTCGACTTTTGTCGACAGGAGGGGTTGAAGGCGAATGTCGACAAAAGTCGACATCCAGGGATAGGGGGCGACAATCAGCTGTTAATGGCGACAAATCTCACTGTCACGTCACAGGCATTCCCTCTGTGCTTGGAGGAATGCTAGACTCGTTGACTCGGCAACTAATCCTTGCGTGTGCGTGAGTTGCGAAATGTAAACAATGGCAAGATGGCATCGACATGTGAAAGGGAGCGAAGCGAGTGCAGAAAAGAAAACACTCGGCAGACGATGTTTTGCGCATTATCGCGGAGTCGGACTCTGATTTTTCAGAATCGGATTTTATTGACAATGATCAGGAGATCGAGCAAGAGAGTGAGAAGCCGGCATCAGCTGATCAAACACCAGCCGATGCCGCGCCAGCGGATCTGCTGCCAGTTGAGCACCTTCGCGCAGCCGATGCATCTACGGCAAGGTTCGCTTGAGATAAATACACAGACATTGATCCGTTGAGAGCCGATCTGGCTACCGGAGTTTACAAGACGGCATGGCTTGCAGTTGGACACGACAGATCACCAGCTGCTGTACTTCAGGCTGCTCTCTCCTGATGCTGCTTTTCAGCTACTGTCAGACGAAACAAACAGGTAGGCAGAGAATTTGTTTGAATCGCGGGCTGCGTTTGCATCGCATTCTCGTTTTTCAAAGTGGAAACCCACAACAAAAGACGAGATGAAGCGCGCTGTGGCATTACAAATAGAGATGGGACAGAACTGGTGATATAACTTCAGGGAGCATTGGTCCAAACGTGTTTTGTCCCCTGGTGGCTTTGGACAGGTTATGCAGCGTGGTGATAGGTATGTGCTGCTGCAAAGTTTTATTTATTTCTGTAATAAACAGAAGCAAATCCCATGGGGTGAGCCAGGCTATAATGCCATACATAAAGTTCATAAAGTTTCAGAAGATGAAAAGAGGTGACAATACGGTTTTCATGCAGGCAGAAAACTTGGTGGCAGTGGCATAGCACGATGGCAAATGGGTGACTTGTCTCTCTACATTACACACTAACAATATATGTGAGAAAGTGCAGCAACAGACAATTGAAAAATAGGCATCAAAGCAACACATATTGTAAGGAGTGCAATGTGGCAATGACTGAAATTGGCTGCTTTGAGCGAGATCAGACTTTGCAGGACTTTGCTGTGTAAAATGTATGTGATATGTATGTGAAATCATATAGTATGCAGGCTCATACAACATGCAAGACAGTAACATTTGTCAAAAGTAAATATTTTTTGTTGATTTGATATGTTAAATTGATTAAATTGCTTTGTGTTCTTTTTTAAAAAATGTTAGTTTTTGGAAAAATATTCAGCCCTGGGAGAAAAGAAAAAAAAAAAAATTAGCCCTAAAAGAGTTAATAAAGAAGAGAATATTAGCTTCGACTTTTAGATACACATTAATAATGTAACTGAGTGGTTAGATGTCCATGTCCTTGTTTGAAAATGGTTGTAAGTAGTGCGTGTCAACAACTGAGAGGTTAGATGACCGTGATCATGTTTGAAAATGTTTGTAAGTACGGCGTGAATTGTTTCCAAAGGATGTAAGTATGACGTGACTTGACGGTGTCGCTGGACGTGAAAGTGTCTCTCTGACTCTCTGTCTCTGTTCTAATCTGTCTCTCTTCAAAAGATCACGTCTTGTCACAAGTTTTTTTTTTTTTATAATAGAGAGATATAACAAATGCTATGTGGTATTTCTCTGTTTTACAGATTTATTTTTATGTATCACTCCTAGGTTAAGCTTGTTCATTTTTTTGAATGGATAGCTTGCATTGTTAGTAAAATAGACAGACTGCTGCTTTCCAAATCACAGCTTTTAAAATGAATTTAGAATAGATTAGCCTACTGCTCTACTTCTGGTTCCACAGTTTGCTAAAGACAGATTTTTAAATACAGTTCTTCGCTAGCACTGTAAAATTAGTGCTGTTTTCCAGACCCCAGATCTGATTCTGATTGAACATTTCTTCTCATATCTCATCTATTCCAGTGGTAGTGCTTTTTTAATCACTGCAGTAACCTCAGACACAGAGAAAATCTGATACAATGCTTCTGCCACTGCCTCCTCCGAAGAGGGTACATCCATAGTGTGCTCCTTCCACTTCTCAAGAAAATCCATAGTTGAATTCATCATTTTCCCAAAGTTACTGAGAATATCACAGTCAATCTTCCATCTATTCTTCCTGAGCAGTCAAATGGCTTGCAGGAACCTCTTTGAGCCTGTGCAAAGTCTTTCTCCCTGACTTCGTAATAGGTAAGTGCAAAAAGGCCTACACAATTGGTGAGAGCCTCATTCATCAAGCTGCCATTGCAAAGAGTAAAGTCATAAAAAGTCACGCATGGCAATTTCATTGCTGCCTTGGAAAAAATATCTCCCTTTCTGTGTGATGTAGTTGTGTGATGCGTTGATGACCTGACACAAGACATTAAAGGTTACTTGATTCAGCGATTCTTGCAGAGTGAAAAATTTGAACTCCAGTTAGATGAATCAACTGATATAAGTGGGTCTGCTCAGTTACTTGTATTTGTAAGATACTGCTGTGATACATTTTGATTTACACAGATGTTGAAAGCAATGTAACATATGGGCAGGTTAAGACCTGTTGTGGGTCATGGTTATGACCTTTATGTTTCAAACAAGTTCCTAAAGTTAGTTATATGGTATTTATTTGTCTTATATGACAAGCTGTCATGTTATTCTTCTTTTAACTGTTATGAAATGGTGTGGCTATACATGGTGGTCCAGATCTAATTATGCAATTATTGCATTAAAAGTTGCATAGTTAGATCTGGATCACCCTATATATAGCTTGGAATGTGGAGTTGGTTCTCCTTTGTTTTGGTTTGGGCTCAAAAATTTATTTGTTTCCATTTTATTTTTGATATCACTGTTATTCTCTTCCTACTTTCACTCCATTAAGTTACTTTTCCCCACTTTTGTGTTGTTTTAACAAAATTGGGTTGGCGTAGGAATCAATTGGGTTAATCTAGCCTTAGCTTGCATACTTGTGAACAACATTCAGAGGTTTTCTCTGTACAATTTGAATTCACTTTTGGGTAGCATTCTTTGCCCAGTGGAAGAAACTGCAGTTGTATTGTCATTTTTCAGGTAGGGTTCCTTCCCTGGCTGGGGTTCAAATGTGATGTTTATGCCTGTTTGGTTAATTTTGATTCCCTTGTTTATTTTAATATTGTTGGTCATTTAGTTTCCACATTTCTGTGTATCTTCCTTTATATTCTGTGGGTTTTGTGGATGGTCCCCCAAGAGGGGGGCTTACAGCCAATCACTGTCAAAGTACTGACCTTGTGTGAATATGGGAACAACCCACAGTCCCTTTAGGTTCATTTTGAATGCGCTTGTAGTGTTGCATATTTCCACGGATTTTTACTGTTGTGCTTTTTGTGATTTTTTTTTAACCTCTGTGCATTTTTTTTCAATTAATCCTTTGATTTCATATTAGGACTGTGTTTGCTTTTAGAATTGCCTTTTTTTGAAGGCATTGCCTTCTGTTTCTTTGTGCTCCTCAAAGGTTGTTTTTATTCAACAGAGCATTTGAAAAATAAACATTCTTATTATAAAGATACTACGTTGCCCTTTGTGTAACTAGTTGCGTTTTTGATTGTATTTTCCCCATTAGTAAGCATTTTGGGAATTTTGTGTACTTGTGAACTCTTCAGTTTGTAATTTATATAGTGCCTAGTCAGGATCTTGGGTGCGAGTTTGTAACTTTTATGGTGCCTAGTCAGGATCTTGGTGTGTATCTCCGCACCCACCCTATGTTCCTCCTATGGGGTATTTCCAGAGTAGAACAGTGGCAGCCTTTATTTGAGAAGTATGGTTCCAGAGCTAATGCATAGAATGGGTCTGACTTTTGCTAATTAGTATTTTAAACCTCCTACAAAGTGTCTGGCTCTTTCACTAACAAAGATGTGACATTTCTCGACCTCAAAGTCAGTGTCCATTCCCAAAGTCTGTCATGCCTGAATCACTCCCACTCTTTCCTGTCACTCAGCTGTAGTTTCACTTGTGCCTCACCCTTCACCTTAATAATAATAATCTTCTGAGTAATGTGCCCAAATAACAACTCTGCAGCATTTTATGACTGAGCCCAACTGTTCTACATAGCTGTCCCTGCCATCAGGCTCTCACCAGCATTCCCTACTGGTGCCTGATTGCAGGAAGTGGTCTCTGTTCTTAGAGAAGTTTCCTTTGCTTTGAGACTGTGTTGGGAGGCTTTAATGTGGGCAACTCTATCAGGAACACACATCTACTGGCAACATAGATCTAAGGGATGTTAAGATAATAATTCTTTATATTTATATAGCGCTTTCTCACTTCTCAAAGCTCTCTCCACGCAGCAAACCCCCATGCCATAGTCATAGTACTAGAAAGGTATAATCAATCTTGAATAAAATTAATTGTTTGCTTAAGTATGTTTAAATATCAAGCACATTTATTGTAATATCAATTATGATTTTCTTATGCCTAAAAATTTGTAATAATGAAATATTTTTTTTTTAAGGAACGCCTTTTGTGCCAGTCTCAGAGATCATTTCTGTTCAAAAAGCAAAAGTCAGAAAAGACACAAATGATGAAACCAAAATTAATGGATTCACTGGTAAGAAATGCTAATTTTCTTGTGCATACAATATATTATACTTTTAGTTATCCATTGGCTGTCTGTAGTTATTAGTATCACAGATTTGCTGCATTGAGGCATTGGAGAAGGCAGTCACAATGTATATTTTAATTTTGCTAAATAGATGCCATTTTAATGCCAATACATGTTTCTTTTCAATTCCACGTTAATAATTTAGTATTCAGTTTTAGTTTAATTGTGGATCTGTAAGTGATAAAGTAGGATGACATGTTTCCTGCAGAAATTTTGTATTACACAGAATGTTTTCATTGATCCTGGAACAAAAAACAAAGGAAAGTGAGTGTCTCCTTCAGAATGTTATGGACAAAGCAGGTAGGTGGTCATGCATACATAGATGATATAGTGATCCCCTGCCTATCGCAGAAGTTACGTTCCAGACCCATCAGCAATAGGTGAAAATCTACGATATAGAAAGACCATATAAATAAACATTTTTTAATAGTTTAAGCCTTAAAGTACCCCTCCCACATGCTTTAAACACATGTAAACTTATTAAAACACACTGTACACACATAATATGCGGATGTCGGGCTAAGGATATGAGTAACACAATAATAATAATAATAATAATAATAATAATATAATAATAATAATAATAATGTAGCATGCTGTTGATTCATTCAAGCCGTAATAGCAAGCGACGTTCGCATAACAATTTCCTTCCCGAAGCATATCTAGGAGTTTTACCTTCTACTGAATAGTCAAGCTCTTCCTCTGGTGCTTAGGCTCTCTACTACCAGAAGGCTTAGAAGATGCAGGGCGCTTGGAAGCCATCATAGGGCTTAAAACAAAAAGAAAAGTTCACAAAAAGTTTGCTCACAACAATTGGACCATAAGCAAGGTAAGCGAAACGCAGAGAACTGAGATGTGTCGGGGACCCACGCTCACTATTCTTGCGAGATTACACCACGTTAGCAGCAGCCAATCAGAGCCCAAGAGAATGAAAATCCCGATGTGATTGGTTAAGTCTCCTCTTTCATCCAATAATTGGCCTTGTAAGAAATCATCTGGGTACTGTAACACGAAACGCTTAGTCTACCGTAGTGTACAATGTATGTATATTTAATGATTTACTGTATTGCTTAAATGTTATATATGTTCTACAGAAAAATCCGCGATATAGTGGGGGCGCAATAGTTGAACCGTGATATAGCGGGGGATCACTGTATTGCATTTCTGTTTGTACATTCTTTGGTTTTACAACTACTGTTCAAAGGGTATTTTTAACAGATGTGAGTTGACCAATGATTCGTTGTCATTTTGCCTTGGTGTCACTTTACTCCACAAAGAATGATTGCTAGCTAATGCTTTTTAACTATGATTTCACACTGCAGGTTTTAAACTTTAATATGTGGTTATGGTGAACTTGATATTACATTAAACAACAACTTCAGAAAACTTTTGGAAATACTACTGTGATTGTTTTTTTCTCCATGGGCATATTTTAGTAGATTGCTCAGAATTTCTGTGTTAAGTTCATGTACTCTACAGATGTGGACAAACTGGTTGGTATCCCTCCATGAAAAAATAAGAACCCACAATTGTCTCTGAAATAAGTTAAAACTGAAAAAATATTTAACAAAAAATAGACTCAGTTCTTTCCAGAGATACAATTCAAATCAGGGTCATATAAGGCCACTTCAGAATAGTCCAATGTTTTATTCTTAGCCATCCTTGGGTGCTTTTAACTATGTCTTTTGGGTCATTATCCTGTTGGAAGATTATATGTTATATGAGCTGTTTGGAAAAGGCAGATATTTTTATACACGATCCCTCTATTTTCAGGGGCTCAAACGTATTTGGAAAAACTATCCTAATCATAAATGTAAAGATCATTTTCAATAGTTGGTTGAAAATCCTCTACAGTCAATGACTATCTGAAATCTGTAACCCACTGCCATTTCCAAGTGCTAGGCTTCCACTCTTGTGATACTTTGGCAAGCCTTTACTACAACGGTTTTCAGTTGCTGCTTGTTCATTAGACTTTCTGCCATTAGTTCTGTCTTTAACAAGTGAAATGCATGTCCAGGTGGGTTGAGGTCAGTTAATTGACTTGACCAGGGGTGGGCAAATTCATTCCTGGAGGGCCGCAGTGGCTGCGGGTTTTTGTTCCAACCCAGTTGCTTAATTAGAAAACAATCCTTGCCAATAATTACATTTCATGGCTTGTTAGTGCTTTAACTCTGCTATGTCAAGTCATTCTCATATCCTAGATTTTTTTTTTCCATTCTAAGGATATCATCCAAATACTTTGAAGTGTAAAACGGATGGGTAATTCTCAATCCTTCACTTTTTTCTCTTCTCTTTCCTTCCAAGTATTTAATTAAACCAAATAGTGCACGATAAATAAACACAGGTGTAAAGGGTAACAAGCAAAATGGATAACTGCTGGTTTCTTTTGTCATTTGCATCTTATTGATAATAAGGAGCAATTAAAAACCAAGAATGCAGCTGTTTAAGACTTAAATAAGCAATAAGGGTTCATAATCTTAACGAGGGAGACAACTAAAATGAAGCAGAAGTGTTTCTAGAGCAATAAGGGCTTCTTATTAAGCAATTGGGTTGGAACAAAAACCTGCAGCCACTGCGGCCCTCCAGGAATGAATTTGCCCACCCCTGGACTTGACCATTGAAGAATATTCCACTTCTTTGCCTTGAAAAGCACTTGGTTTGTCTTTGCAGTATGTTTTGGCTCATTGTTCATCAGTACTGTGAAGCATCATCCTATCAGTTTTGCAGCATTTGGCTGAATCTGAGCAGACAGTATAGACCTATACAATTTAGAATTCATCCTGCTCGTCCAGCCAGCAGTCATATCATCAATAAACACTAGTGACTGACTTCCATTCACAGCCATGCATCGGATCATGAGCCATTTCTTCTCTTCTCCGTACTCATCTCTTTCCAGCATTGTGGAATATATTGTTCTTAGTTTCCTTTGTCCAATGAAATTTGTTCCAGAACTGGAAAGGCTTTTAAAAATGTTTTCTGGCAAAGTCTAATCTGTCCTTCCTATCTTTGAGGTTTATCAGTGGTTTGCCCCTCTGTTTTACTTTCATGAAGTCTTCTCCTGATTGTAGACTTTGGCGATGATAGGTCTGCCTCCCTGAGAGTGTTCTTAGTTTGGTTAAATGTTGTGAAGGGGTTCTTCTTCACTAAGGACATAATTCTGTAATCTGAAAAAGTTGTCATCTGTGATTCTTGCACACCACTTTTCATCTTATTAGAAGTGGCCAGTACCTTCCAAATATGATTTTGTTTTATGCTGAAGCCTTATCCCTGCCCATTGACTCTCACTATTTGCATGTTGAGAACTTGAAAATGAAAATGCAAAGTGGAAAATGAAAATTCAATGAGCAGCAGGTGGCACCAGTGTTTATTTGCATTTTTCCTTTCATTTTTGCAGCTTCATTGCGGTTCTGGCTGAAAATGAGGGTTATTTCATTTTTATTTTATTTTTTGCACCATTCTTGTGCACAGACTTTGAAAATTAAATTGCAAGTGGGTTTATTTTAATTTTTGCAGCATTTTTGCATGCAGACGTTGATAATGAAATTGCAAAAGAGAAATTGCATTTTCATTTTATAATTTAAAATTTTATTTCCTTTTTTGCACAAAATACTTCCCATATGGGTAGTACTACTTGAAAGGGATATTTCAACAGTCATACATGCACTTTTTTGTTGCAACCTGCGTATGCTTCATCTTCAAGAAAATACATATAAACAGAAAAATAAGCAGGGTGTCAATTTAAATGAAAAGAAAATAAATATTTAGAGTTGAACTTATTTACAGTGAACAGTCATAAATAACCTGTGGGGAATACAATTATGATCTGTATTTTGAAAAAACATATTAGCAAATCAAAACAATACAAGTAGTAAGCAAAAAATGGGTCTACACTGGATTAATCATGAAATACATAGAATGGGAATTCACCATTAAAACAATTTGCAGATTCAGCGGGATCCTAACTTTCACACATTTAAGACTGTTACACATTCATTAGATATAATTCATAGGTCTGTTGTTGAGATTGATGCACTCATTGAGGTGTAAGGAACAGCTGAAGACCTCAGTTTATTACTTTGCTATGACCAATTATTGGTACTGTGACCATGTATACCATATATGTTTTCTTTCTTGCTTATTTTCAGTTTATACATTATATGTGTCATGTGTTAAAATAACACTTTTTATGAATTATTTGAAAAAGACCCTTGGGTATGTAAAAATATCATTATTGTTTTTGGTTGACTTGTAAAACAGCAATGGAAATTTCTCCTGTTCAAAGTTTTTTTTTTTTTTTCCTTTTTTTTTGGAGAAGAACTATAGATGTTTTAGTAGAAGAACACTCTGTTCTATGCTGCAAACAACTTAAAGACTTTAGAGACATAACCAAAAGGAACGAGGCATGAAGAAGGATGGCTGCTGAACTTATTTGTTATAGTGCATATACAGTATATATAAAGCATGTAGCTTTTATATGTAGAACAGCCATACAGTACATGCCCTTGATACAGTTAACAATATACTGCCTATTAGCAAACTTTAGATTGTGACACCTTGCTGTTTTACTTTGGAGGAAATGTTTTTCAGAAGGTGAGTCAAGATAATGTACAGTTGATGTTAAGCTCCAGCATTATGATTCCACCAAATCACCACAGCAGTTTCACACTATGTATACTGTGCTTTGTAGCTTCTTACACTGTGGTTGTAATCCATTCACATGGTGTAGTGTTTTTTATGGTAAATGTAATGCCCTGTAAGGAAGTTGTAGTTTCTTGCTAATAGTGTCTTGTGGTGTTTTGTGGTGCCTTCAATTTAAAAAAAGAAAATGATATACACAGATTATAGTCTGGCAGGCAAAGATACAATAAATGACACCATCAGGAATTTAAGAGAGATTAAGTTTTTCACTGAATTTTATTTTTTTTTAGTGTTTTATGTTGAAAGAAGAGGACATCACCGCTGGCGGTATAGAAGTGCAAGTTTCTATAGTAATGATCTGCTCCTGTGTCATCAGTGGGTCCAATCACTGGGTGAACGCATTTCATTACTCAGTAAGTTGTTGCAATGCTGTCACTCAGCTGTTATTTTTAACAAGGCACTTGGTTATTATTTATTATTATTATTTTTATCGATTAAATGGCTTTTTTTTTCAAAATAAATTATGGCATTTGAAGCATGCATTCAGAATGAAATATAATTAGCTAGCTATTCTTGGTTATATTTGATAATTCATTAAAATGATCAGATCATTGGACAGTATGACAAATAGTTGTGCAGATGAATGCCCTTGGGTAATGCAGCTTATGCTGACTTCAGTTATAATTAAACTTTATTTCTTACTCACATGTAACATCAGTGCCAATATTACAGATAGACTTGTGTGGCAGTCCTTACCACTCAAGCTCTAATTACCACAGTCAATCCCAATATCAAATTTTGCCAAGTTTTTCTATAATGTTTCATTAAAACTATGGTGAAAGTTAAAGTTATTATCTTCTGGAAATATGTACATAAAATATTCAGCTGTTTTTAATTGCTATTCTTTAATCACCATTTTTTTTTGTTTGTCCTGTGCCCGCACTGTGTGTTTTAACTGCTTGTTTTATAATATCTTTGATATAATTCATAATGTACAGCATACTGTATTCGTAATGATTTAAACTTAACTAAAGAGGCAGCTACAACCACTCAACTGGAATAACAATATAAACTGAAAATCTTTTTTTTTATTAAGGGACAGCATGATGACACGTTACTTGAGCACAACTCCAAAGATGCTCATTATCAATGAAGAGATTTGCACTTTCTCTCCATGTCTGTGTGGGTTTTTTCTACTGATATTCTACTTTTTCTCTCACATCCTAAAATGTCTGAGTTAGTGTGTGACCTGCAATGAGTAGGCATGTCACCTAATGCTGGTTCTAGACTTGTATCTGAATCCTTTAGGGATAGGCTCAATAATCATGAAATGGATTTAAAAAGATGTGGGTGGATGGCAGATTTTTTAAATAGTAAACTACGGTTTTAAAGAAGCTGGTATAATGGATCACAGACTATAGCTATAGAAGGAGGTAAAGTGTATTTTTGTCCTTGTGTTTCTTTGTTTGTGAAAGCCTGTATCAGCTTCATCCATACAGTGCAAACCACTCATTCTGTTTCTATTAACACACTTAGAGTTTGGGGACAGTTTCTTATCTTGTATTCCATCTCAATGATACATTTACCAAAATCATTTTAGCTTATGACAGAAGCCCATCCCCATTCTTTTATACACATCTGAAGTAACTCTTAAAAGAGGAATAAATACAGCTGGGGTCTTATGTATAAAACCTTGCTTAGATTCCATGCTAAAACTTTGCTCACACTCGAAAGGCAAAAAAGGCATGTGATATCCCATGTAGTGGGAAAGTGGCCCCAACCTATACTCTGGACATCTGGTAGATAATGAGCTGAACAGGATTAGAGGAGAGAACAGACAAAGAACAAAATCGAAGGGTGAAAGGTGCAAATTTATTATTAGAGTGCTGTACAACAAAAGCAAGCAGTGTCAGGCAGCTGTTGATTCACAGTCCTCCAGCCCTGACACTCCAATAAAAGGTAAATAATAAAAAAAGGACAACACCAAAAATAAAGTAGGATGTTTTCAAAGTAGGTACAGTGCACTCCAATAGTCCTCTATTCACAAATTACACACACACACAAAAAAATTCGGTTTTCCTTTTGTTGAAAGTGGCTCAGTAAGTTCTTCAAAAGGGAAAAATACAGAAAAATCAGGTGTGTGTAAATACACACAAGAAAGTCAATTGCACCAATGCCAAAAGAAAACTATCCCACAACTAAGTATTGAAATATGCCTTCACAAAAAACAATCACACTGAGATATTTACAAAGCTGTCAAGAAAAAAAAAACAATTGCTCCCTCTATAACTCAGCAGTGCTTATCCCTGCCTCACCTTTAGGTCCACTGATGACTCTTATTGGCCGGCAACTCCTTAAATATAAGAAGTTAGAGACACTGGTGCATTTACTTTGCACGCCGCGACATGCCCTGGGCGAGTTTCTGGTTTAAAATCAAACATTTGCCTGTAGGCCTCATATACAGCAAGCAGCTGTGTTGAGCTCATACATGCCAATGCCTTCGCTCCAGTAACTAATCTTATTTACTTAAAATATAGGATACCAATTTCTCGCACTACCTTAAATGTTTCCAGGTGCACCGCTCATCAAACCACCAGTGATGGACAGGCTGCGAGGACCCTGACATATGAAGCTGAACCCCTGCAAGGGAACTTGTACTGACCATTATACAGGCTCCCCGTGTGCTCAGATACATCGTACCTTGCAGCATGCACCCGCCGTCCCAGCAGCATCTTCAACACAAAACAGAAAGCACCATTCTTTTAAGCTGGCTTATATTACATGCATGTGTCTTTAGTCACTCCCCGTCGCCTCCTGCCAGCACTATGTGCTGCTTATAAAATGTCTTTTTTTGAATATTCATGATCTAATAGCCATATAAATTTGGCCATGTTCCTGAGTGACATCTTTACTACAAACCATGGAAGAACACTGAAAATGGTTATTGGTATAAAGGAATATGATGAGAGATCTGTGGTAAAGTGCAGTTTTGTGTGTGCACGAGCATGCTTTGCTCTGGAGTTGCTGATTATTCTTTTGAGGAGCAGGTGCAATGACAGTCGAGTCCTACCCAGGTATCTGAGATATGCCAGGGGAGCGAGAAGGAAGACAGGAGGACAGCTGACCCCGAGAGGTCTGGCCAATGCTAATTAAGGCAGCCAAGGTTAGAGTCATTTGAGCTGGAGGACAGAGAGGAAGATAATAATAATAATAATAATTCATTACATTTATATAGCGCTTTTCTCAGTACTCAAAGCGCTATCCACACAGGGAGGAACCGGGATGTGAACCCACAATCTTCCACAGTCTCCTTACTGCAAAGATGTGCTGGGCTTGTCTGGGATCACAGAAGGAACACTAAGAACCCAATAATTGCATTTGTTTTACTCTGCTTTTAACTCTGGATTTTAACTCTCAGACTGTCACTGATTTTAATGGATTATTTATTTATTTATCAATTGACTGATTGAATCACTGCACTGTTTGCACTTTCATTTGTTGGATTTTAATAAATGCACAGAACTCTTTTGCACAAACCCCTTGCTGAATGTGTGTCCTCATTTACCTGGCTCATCTTGGTACATGATTACCGACAGTTATGAGTTGAAAAGGTTCCTGGAAGCAACAGTGGAGTGTGGACTTTCACAGGGAGCGCCAGTAGAGTTTCTTGACATACTTTTGCTGAATGGAATGGAATCCGACATTACAGAGACCCTCATGCAGAAATCATGCGATGTGTTCCAGTATATATATATCAACAACTTTAGGGCATTTACTAACAGGTATGAATTAGCTAACCAGTTTGGAATCACGCAATCATCCCTGAACCTTGTTGTGCTGATGTATGGGATGGTATAATTAAAATGCTACCCATATACATCCAGTTTCATTACAGTCAGGTTGAGTAAGCCAAGCTCAGAAAATTGCTGATTTTCCTAATGTGATCAACGCAATTGACTTCACACACCATCACAGAGCAAACTTGATTTTGTAAACAGAAACCACTTTAATCCAATTAATATTGAACTAATATATGAAGCTCAAGTGTGTCTGACTAAGGTTGTTGTGAGGCAGCCTGGCTGAACCCACTATTCTGTTATGTTATCAAATAGGAGTGTAGGAAGCAGACTTCAGAGTCATGCTATACTGTATGTGATGGTTGACCTCTTTGTAATGCTGCCATTGCCCGTTTTGTCATACAACATACAGCACACCTTTTTTTTTATAGACAATACAGATCAGATACATGCTGGGGCAATTAACATTAAGTGCATACATTAGGTATTAACATTGAAAGCGAATGTATTGAAGGAGGATGTCAGTTAACTTTAATATAAGTAGTTCAAGAACTTTGGAATGTGACTGACTCGACCTTGAAGTGCACAGTGAAACACAATTTTTTTCTGTTCAACTTATTATCCTGTTGCCTGAAGTCACCAAAATTCTAAAACCAAAAAGGTCAGTGTAGGACTTGCGGATGGACAAAATTTGCCATTAACATTAAGCCAATTTTTCACTCCCAAGTTTGTGTTTTATATACCGCAAATTATGTGTAAGAAAAGACTTATACATATTTCTGAGTGTAAACAGGTTTTGTACATGAAGCACCTGGTTCCTTATTAAAATAAAAAGCTTAACATTGATTTTATATATAAGTGATATAGGATTATAAGCCATGGGACAGGACACCAAAATGATATATGTGACCTATGGTCAAGTTGATGGATGCTGTGTGAAGCTGCCTGCAATTAGATTAGAAAGAGAAGCTTACATAATTTGAACTCTTTGAAAAAAATATTCTTACATAAAATGGAAATTTTAAAATCCTCAACAATTCATCAGTCTCTTGCTAATTAATGTTTTTGACAGTTAATTGTGTTGTTTAAGCATATGTTTTCTTTCTTTGTATACTTGACAGATACTTCCAGTATCTGTAAAAACTCAAATGCGAATATACATTGATTCTGAATGTACTTGCATAAAAATGTCTACTGTGTCATTTAATCAAGCAATATTTTTAACTGGTCTACAGCTTGCAGGCCAAGGCACCTTCTTGTCTATATTAATCCATTTGCCGGAAAACAACATGGCAAGAAGATTTATGAACAGAAAGTAGCCCCGCTTTTTACCTTAGCCTCTATTACCACTGATGTAATTGGTGAGTTCAGGCTTTAAATGTTTTTTTTTTTTTTTACTTTCAAATTAAAGTACAATGTTTATAGCAGTATATTGATTTGTGATAATGAATATCGCAGTACATAAATATTAGAGGTAGTAAATTTTGACTTACTGTGTAATGTGCATGGTCATTATTAGCCAATGAACACAAAAATCGGGTTATATTTTATGACAATGTGTCTTTAAAGATAAATTCATTGTGGTTATGACCTTGTCATTACTATTGTAGCTGTCTGAAAATGTAATGGGATACAGCAGATTTAATCTTAATTAAGTTTGTAAAAAATATAAAAGTACTGGCTCTCTGTACAGGTTTGGTTCTTGTATGGGAAAGAATGATTGCTGTTTATTAGAAAAAAGTTTCTTAATTTCAGGGTACAAAGATGGTGTTATCCATGGGAGTGTAGCTTACATAACAAAGATGATAAAAAAGAAGGTTCAGGATCAGTGTAAATGCATTGGGATTAATGCCAAACAAATAAACAATGCACCCCAGATTTCCTATACAGGAAATTTAGGCAAAATGTTGAGAACAGGAAAGGAGCCTCTTACACATTTGTAGATCCAAAACTGTGTTTAGTGAGATGCAGTATAAGATAGTGAGACTGACATTCATATTTTTATCAGTGATAAAAGGGTCAATGTCAGGGGTATGTAGAGGCATACAGTACAAAGTGGTTAGGATGGCACATGGGAATAGTGAAAGTTTTACAGTAAATGTGGGACTTCAGCTGAGATAGAGTCCATTGCTGCTTGTTAACATTGATGGAAGGCATTTAAAGGAAATTAAAATTCTGCTGATTCCTAAAGCAAAGGGAAAGTTGAAGTCAATGTAGAGAAAATGAAACGACCTAAAGCAGAAAACAGAAGAATCCAAAGTGATAATTGGAGGCCAAAGTACAGGAAGCACAGTGTAAATGTCAGCATTGTGTTTTTAATAAAGATGCTGGAAAATTCACTTCAGAAAATGGTTGTTGGAAGTAGGGTTATAAAAGATGCTTTGCTGTGAGTAGTCTTTGAAGTATGTGGTAAGCATATTTGTTTGTTAAACATGTATCATGGGTTGTCAGCTTCTATGAACAGGGGTTGACTTAGATATTTCCAATACTGATGATGGAATTGGCAGAACAGTTCTAACTATGCAAAATGAGCTACTCTGGCATTGACAGGAAAAAATATATGGAAGTAAGTATATGCCAACTGTGTAAGGAGTTGTTTGGTATACAGGAGTGACATGTGCCCAATAAGGTGAAACTTAAAGCAACGATCTAAAGTGTCACGAGATGACAATATTCACAAGGATGCACAGGAGTGGTGAGATGGTTGTAGAGTTGGCCGAGGTGATATGAATTGTGATTTGAACTGTGACTTTTTCTGTTATTATTAATTGTGGACCTCCCAGATTTTTTTTTCCTCCGCAAATAATTTTGACTGCAGTTTTTGTTTCTGGTCTGGAGGTGAATGTGCACTAAGCAGCATCACTATTCCATATATATTTAGTCTCACTTGTCAGCAGTATGCATTTAGAGAGCATCTGAATTTTCACATTGCTCAAAATGTTGTTTGTCTGAGGTCTCCTCATGTTGCTCATTTTAAAGATGTTTTTTCAGTCTGTACTGTACAGCTCACAGACATTTTCACCTGGTTTGTTGCTGTTGTTTGTTATATCTAAAGTTCATGAAAACATGCTGCAATTGATTCACTGGCTTATTTAATTAGTTAGCATTTTTCTAAAGTTTGGTTATAGATTTTGATGACTTTAAAATGGATAAAATAGCTGTGCTGCTATTGTACCTTAATCAAATGTAATTATTTCTATCACTTTAACTTTTATAAACTATTATTAGAATAGTTCTTTTTGGCCTTCTTATTTTTTTCAAAAAGTTTTTTTTTTAATATGAAATGTACCTTTAAAATAATATCTCATAAAATAAATGTTAATCAACACTTGCTGGCTTGCTTATGAGTTCTGAGAATAATTGCTTAGTTATAACCAGCCACTTATTATATGCATTTGTTTCCATAGTAACAGAGCATGCTAATCATGCTAGAGACCATTTGTGCACTGAAGCTGACCTCAGAAAATACGATGGGTGAGTATTTACCTTGGAGAACTTTAATAATGGTTTCATTTAATTAAGTTTATGAGCGGAATTATTAATTGAAATATTTATGAGATAATTCCTGGCATAAAATGCATACATGCATAATTAATGAAGTTCTGAATACTGAAGTAATATATACTGAACTTTGGAAGTTCAGTGACAAATGAAACAGGTTTGCTTATGATATATTATGATACTTTTTAAACTATTGCACAGTATTTCTCTGAATGGATAATAATAGTAATAACCGACTTAGTTAGGCAAAGCTTTATATACAGTATATACTCAGATATTTCCAGCTTTGTGTTTTAAAGACATGTTAAACACATCAAAAACAGTCGTTTATTAAAGATAAATGTTGTTTTAGAGTTGTTCCAAAAATTAACAAAGAGAATCCCGAAGTGAAATTAATTGATCTTATTATACTTCTTATTCAAGAAAGAGGCAATTAGAGGCAACTGATTTTTCTTGAATTGACCTTTGTGGCTTATCCTCTGGAGTAATCTTTGGCTGTTCAAAAAGGATTTGTTAGATTTGTAGGCAAGATGAGCCCTCTATAGGAAGCATTATTAGATCCGCCTCTTTGTTTTCACAATTCATTTGCTGTTATTTTTAAATTAAGTGGCAAAAACCTAAATGATGCACTAAACCAGGAGTGGGCAAATTCATTCCTGGAGGGCCGCAGTGGCTGCAGGTTTTTGTTCCAACCCAATTGCTTAATAAGAAGCACTTATTGCTCTAGAAACACTTCTGCTTCATTTTAGTTATCTCCCTCGTTAAGATTATGAACCCTTATTGCTTATTTAAATCTTAAACAGCTGCATTCTTGGTTTTTAATTGCTCCTTGTTAGCAATAAGATGCAAATGACAAAAGAAACCAGCAGTTATCCATTTTGCTTGTTACCCTTTACACCTGTGTGTATTTATCGTGCACTATTTGGTTTAATTAAATACTTGGAAGGAAAGAGAAGAGAAAAAAGTGAAGGATTGAGAATTACCCATCCGTTTTACACTTCAAAGTATTTGTATGATATCCTTAGAATGGAAAAAAAACATCTAGGATATGAGAATGACTTGACATAGCAGAGTTAAAGCACTAACAAGCCATGAAATGTAATTATTGGCAAGGATTGTTTTCTAATTAAGCAACTGGGTTGGAACAAAAACCCGCAGCCACTGCGGCCCTCCAGGAATGAATTTTCCCACCCCTGCGCTAAACTAAGGCAAAATACAAAAAAAAAGTTCTGTTATGTAAAATGATGAAGATCAGGCCAACTCTGGTAACTAACTATAGTATAAATCAGTTAGTAATAACACTGCACAACAATATTTTTGAAAAGTCTTGCTTCCTGAAAAGTTTTTGTTTGTGACAGGTACCTACTGGGTATGTATAAATATAGTTTTGGTTTTACTACATCACATAGGAACTCTGAGAAATAGACATTTATGTTTACTGATAATAACGTATTTAGTCATGTTTATATTTCGCATAAGCTATTAAATTCAACAAGATTAAAAGTGTTTTGCTCCCAATTTGCTTTTGTATTCAGTGTCTAGTGCATCATGTTGCAGTGTCCAACAGTAGTCAGTAAGCATTGACGGATTCCAGTTGCCCTGGTATCGTTTCTCCATCTTAGCAATGTCCTGGCGAAACCTTTCGCTGTGTTTGTCACTGACAGCACTGAGATTTGCGGGGAAGAAATCTTAAGTGTGAGTGGAGGAAATTAATCTTGAGTGACATGTTACACTTCATTGTCTTGTATGCTTTGAGAAGTTTGTCTACCAGCTGAATGTAGTTTGGGGCTCTGCTATTGCCCAGAAAATTGTCAACAACGTTGACAGGCTTTCTAGGCAGTTTTTTCGGGCCCATCTAACAGATCTTCAAACCGCTTGTCGCTCATAACATGTCTGATCTGGGGGCCAACAAAAATGCACTCTTTGATATTGGTGTCAGTTATTCTTGGGAACATCTGTCTTAAATAACGAAAACCTTCACCTTCCTTGTTCAGTGCTTTCACAAAATTCTTCATGAGTCCCAGTTTTATGTGAAGACGAGGCAAAAATGCCCTTGCTGGGTCGACAAGCGATTCATGTGCCACATTTTTCTGTCCTGGGAACTAACTTTTTATGGAGTGGCCAGTTCTGTCGAGAATAGTGCGACTCTTTGAACGACTGTCTCATTCACAGATGAAACAACAGTACTTTGTATAGCCGAGCTGCAGTCCTAGTAACAGATCTACGACTTTAAGATCTCCATAGATATTCCAGTTGTACCTGCTATACTGAATATGGTTCAGCAACAGTTCCATATTCTCATACGTTTCTTCCATGTGTGCTGCATAGCCAACAGGTAATGAAGGATAAACGTTGTCATTGTGTAGCAGTACAGCTTTCAGTCTTTACATTGACGAATCAATGAAGAGACACCACTCTTCCGGGTTGTGATCACAACCCAAGGCAAAGAACAATCCTTCAATGTAACAACAGAAGCAGAGACTATTGACTGTTGACAAAAAATTTGGTTATATCATGATGTTGGCCACGAAACACAGAAATTTTCGTACTTGGTGACAGCAAACACCATTCCTGCAGTCTAGAACCCAGCAGCTCGGCTTTTGCTTTTGTCAGACCCAAATCTCTGACCAAATCTTTCAATTCTGGACTGTGTTATCAGATGTGGATCACCTGATGAACACGGTTGAAAATCCGGGTCAATGTCACTGTCAGTACCGCAGTTTCTTCATCTGGTTCGTCTAAGGTCCAATCCTCTGGTGGTTTCGGAATTGGTAGACTGTTGTCATGTGGCATGGGTCTCATTGCTGAAGGCAGAGTAGGATATTCAATTGACTTCTTGTTTTTGGCAGAGAAACCAAACACATTAGTCAAACAGAAATAACAGTCCATCACATGGTGTTTCTGTTCTCGCAATATCATCAGAACAGCAACCGGCGTTGTCTTTCGAGTGCCTCTGAGCCTGGCTCTCAGACTGGCAGCCCATGTCGCACAGCAAATGTGAGGGTCCCATTCCTTGTCTTGATCACCAATTTTGCAGCCGAAATACAAATGATAACCTTTCTTCACAAGAGCAGTCATCCAACATCTCTGAGGTGCAAGTGTATATTTGCCACAGATATAGCAGAATGTATCGCGGCTGTTGCGACATTGACGAGACATATCGCCTGACACCAAAATGTGTATAGCATCAAGCTTACTTACTGTTATATTACTGCAGATACTATACTTTACTATACTGATACTATACAAACACACTGATTATCTACAGTATATTAACCAAATGAGCAGGATCGGTGTATGCAAGCCACCTTTATAGCATGCTGAGACAGAGTCAAGCTCGTTCAGACCTGCCCAGGATGTCAACTTCCACAGAACAGCTTCCAACCTGGCCTGATTCCATGCCTGGACATGCACAGGCTGCACAAACCGTTGTTGATAAGTCACTTACGGGAGCAAAAATGTTTAGATACAAATATAAGAAAAAATCATCCAACAGTGTTCAAGAAGCAAAACCTTTGTTGTGCAGTATAATAAAAGATATTAAATATCTAGTCCAGGACAGTGAAAATGGTTAAGATGGGGGCAATTATATTATATTATATTATATTATATTATATTATATTATATTATATTATATTATATTATATTATATTATAGCGACTCTTTAGTTTCACCCGGGGGGGGGTAAACATTAACCTTGTAATTTTGCTGATTTGAATGAATGTAACTGCTCAGTACTGATTACGTGCAACACCAAATTGGTTGGATTAGCTCATTAAGCCTTGAACTTCATAGACAGGTGTGTCCAATCATGAGAAAAGGTATTTAAGGTGGTCAATTGCAAGTTGTGCTTCCCTTTGACTCTCCTCTGAAGAGTGACAGCATGGGATCCTCAAAGCAACTCTCAAAAGATCTGAAAACAAGGATTGTTAAGTATCATGGTTTAGGGGAGGCTACAAAAAGCTATCTCAGAGGTTTAAACTGTCAGTTTCAACTGTAAGGAATGTAATCAGGAAATGGAAGGCCACAGGCAAAGTTGCTGTTAAACCCAGGTCTGGCAGGCCAAGAAAAATACAGGAGCAGCATATGCACAGGATTGTGAGAATGGTTATAGTCAACCCACAGATCACCTCCAAAGACCTGCAAGAACATCGTGCTGCAGATGGTGTATCTGTACATCATTCTACAATTCAGCGCAATTTGCACAAAGAACATCTGTATGGCAGCGTGATGAGAAAGAAGCCCTTTCTGCACGCATGTCACATACAGAGTCGCTTATTGTATGCAAATGCTCATTTAGACAAACCAGATTCATTTTGGAACAAAGTGCTTTGGACTGGTCATAACAAAAGGCACTTTGCATGGCAGAAGAAGAACACAACATTCCAAGAAAAACACCTGCTATCTACTGTCAAATTTGATGGAGGTTCCATCATGCTGTGTGGCTAGTTCAGGGACTGGGGCCCTTGTTAAAGTCGAGGGTCGGATGAATTCAACCCAATATCAACAAATTCTTCAGAATAATGTTCAAACATTGGTCACAGAGTTTAAGTTACGCAGGGTTTGGATATTCCAACAAGACAATGACCCAAAACACAATTCAAAATCTACAAAGGCATTCATGCAGAGTGAGAAGTACAATGTTCTGGAATGGCCGTCACAGTCTCCTGACTTGAATATCATCGAAAATCTATGGGATGATTTTCAAGCAGGCTGTTCATGCTCGGCAGCCATCAAATTTAACTGAACTGGAGAGATTTTGTACGGAAGAATGGTCAAAACTACCTCCATCTAGAATCCAGACACTCATCAAAGGCTATCGGAGGTGTCTAGAGGCTGTTATATTTTCAAAAGAAGGCTCAACTAAGTATTGATGTAAAACAAAAATCCAAAGAATTAAGAGGGGTTCCCAAACTTTTTCATATGACTGTATTGATGCTGTTTTGAGTGTTAAAGCTTCTTGTTACATTAGCTAGATGGACAGTTGCATATTTTTTATGAACAGACATCAAAAAGGTTCATTTAGTCACACTAGACAATACTTTTATGTCTTACATGGTAAAAGGTTATACTGTATATGTAAATAAATTGTACGCCAGAAGTAGATACTATGCTGTGAAAGATTTGTATAAGTAGAAGCCAGATCAGTGAAAGGTACAATTATGATTAACATTTTAGTCATGGTGATGATTTGGGTATATATTTATTCCACCATACCTGTGTTATTCCTGCAGTGTTTTAAATTTGTAAAATTAATTCTTGTATTCAACTGTCCTTTTCAATCAATACAAAACACTGTATTTATCTAATCTATGTACAGTAATCCCTCCTCGATCGCGGGGGTTGCGTTCCAGAACCACCCGCGAAAGGTGAAAATCTGCGAAGTAGAAACCATATATTTATATGGTTATTTTTATATTGTCATGCTTGGGTCACAGATTTGCACAGAAACACAGGAGGTTGTAGAGAGACAGGAACTTTATTCCATCACTGCAAACAAACATTTGTCTCTTTTTCAAAAGTTTAAACTGTGCTCCATGACAAGACAGAGATGACAGTTCCGTCTCACAATTAAAAGAATGCAAACCTATCATCCTCTTCAAAGGAGTGCGCATCAGGAGCAGAGAATGTCACACAGAGAGAGAGAGAGAGAGAAAAGCAAACAATCAAAAATCAATAGGGCTGTTTGGCTTTTAAGTATGCGAAGCACCGCCAGACAAAGCAGCTGCAAGGAAGGGAGCAATGTGAAGGTAGTCTTTCAGCATTTTTTAGAGGAGCGTCAGTATCGTCTAGGCCAGTGTGCAAACAGCCCCTCCACTCACACCCCCTCCGTCAGGAGCAGAGAATGTCAGAGAGAGTGAGAGAGACAGAGAAAAAACAAACAATCAAAAATCAATACGTGCCGTTCGAGCTTTTAAGTATGGCGAAGCACCGTGCGGGAAGCATGTCGCTTGACAAAGCAGCTGCAAGGAAGGGAGCAGTGTGAAGGTAATCTTTCAGCATTTTTAGACGAGCGTCTGTATCATCTAGGTGTGCGAACAGCACCCCTGCTCACACCCCCTCCGTTAGGAGCAGAGAATGTCAGAGCGAGAGAGAGAGAAAAGCAAACAATCAAAAATCAATACGTGCTGTTTGATGTTTTAAGTATGCAAAGCACCGTGCGGCAAGCATATCTCTTGACAAAGCAGCCACATGTAAGCCCAGCAAGGAAGGGAGCCATGTGAAGGTAATCTTTCAGCGTTTTTTGAGGAGCGGCCATATCCTCTAGGTGTGCGAACAGCCCCCGTGTTCACAATATATTTGAGGAGTGTAGCAGATGTAGCGTTTGTCCACCTCTCGAACCCTCAGGTACCACTCTTGAGACCAGGTGAAAGTATATCTAATATTCTTTTTATTATAATACAGTGCACCAAGCACTCTCCTCCCCACACTCATTAATTACAATAAACTCTACAATAACCACAATCCTCCTCGCCTAGACACGTCGCCACCCTACCTCCCAGCTCAGCTCAGTGTTCTGGGCTTTCCTTAGTCCTTTTATAGCTCCTGACCCGGAAGTGGTTCCAAGCACAACCCACAAGTCCATTTTCTTCCGGGTCAGGGCAAACAGTCCTCTTCTTCATCCCGGGAGCACGTCGCTTCCTCCAGTCACGTGACTGTGATGCACTCCCGGGTTATAGGGCATGCAAGAGCCCACTAGCCCCCCTACAGCGGCTCCCAAGGTATCCAGCAGGGCTGTGTCACAACACTACAAAGTCCATGAGGCCCTGCTGGAACTCGGGGCACGAATATGCTGTCCGGAGGGCTCCTCCTAGCGGCCTGGGGGTGAGGGCCGGACTGGAAAGCCGGCAATCCTCCACAGTTCCCCCCTCTCAGCGAAGCCAACTGGGGCGGAGCGTTGGTCCCCGCGAGGGACGTTCTCCTCCAAGAGGACGCGTCGTCCGGACCCTGGCGACGATGTCGAGACCCCCCAGCGAACCTTGGGGGAACAGTGTATCGGTTATCCCACCGCTCCTCCGGGGACAACTTCGCCATAGGTGGCCCGGTTGACGGCAGTTGTAACACCGCCGCGGTCCTCCTGGTCGCCTCTCTTCTTGGGACCTAAAACACCTTGGGAATTCCGTCAGGGTTAGCTCCGCCCTGTCCTCCGCCAAGGAGGGAATTATGGCCGCTTTGCTGCTCTCTGCCCTTTTCTTTATTTTGTTAGGATACCCGCATTTTAATTTGGGGATCTCCTGCTTTCTCTGGGGCTTGTGCACAGCGTGAGGCTCTCTATGGAAAAGAGAGAGCCTCTTTGCTGTTTGCACGCCCGTTGTCCTATGTATTATTGGAGGCGGCGTCATTAGTACCACATCGCTCCGGGTAACAGCACTATCCAGCCGCCCCGGTTCGATTGGCACTTCCTCCGCCCCTCCAGTAACCAACGGCAACCCCCTTTTCACGCGGGTCGGGCTCTTAAGGTCCGCATTAGTCCAGAGCGGCGTCTGATACCGCCGCTCCGGTTCTAACGGACAATTGCCCGACCACTCCGTCATCGTGCCACACTCCAATGTCGGGTTCACAGCGCTTTGGCAACCGCTACTTTTTAAACGCAGTGCCGGTTCACACTGTGTCCCCTTATTATATACGGTACAGAGGGCACCTACCTGCACCGCCGCATTAATCGAGGCCGGGGCTTCACGGCCTAACCGCCGAAGGTATTCCTGTAGTCCCTTCAGCGGCGCTTCGGCTGCAGCTCCCAGCTCCTCCACTCGCTTCCTCAACTCATGTAGTCCCTGGAAGAAAATATTTAGGGGCTCGAGATATTTGTCGAGCTCCCCTAAGTTTATAAAGTTATTTGTCTCGGCCGGCAGTAAGGCTACTTCCTTGTTTTGATCACCTGCCGACCGGGGACCAATGAGCACGTCCGCTCCTGGCACGTGCTCCGCTGGGCTTCGTAAGGTCTCCTGGGACTTGGAGTCCTTAGAGGAACGGGTAGCCTCCCGCGGCCGGCTGCGGTCTGCCTTTTTAACTTTGCCTGCAGACACTACAGTCACTTCCCGCCCCTCTTTACCTTTGTTTAATATTGGCGCTTCCTCGCTCGCCACCCCCTTCCCCTTCAGGGAGCGCAGACGCGTTGGGGAATTATTGACCTCACCGACGGCTCCACTCTGACCTTCTTCCTGGTCACCATCGCGCGAGGTCACGTGGATACATCCCACGAATGGGTTGGCCGCTTCCAGCCGACTTCCAGCCCGACTTGCCTTCTGGGTATCGCGGCCATCTTGCCACAGTACGAGGCAGGTATCCGATTCACCGGGAGTTTTCCGAAGGCAGGCCTCTGCAAAATAGGAATAACACATCCCTTGCCCATCGGGCGTTGCCCCGGCACATACCTCCGGATTTTTCCGCGGTGTCCCCGATTCATTCAGGGCTGTTGATGCAGCCGATTGCTGGCAGCCTACTTGCAATTGTGCCCTTCGGACTTGCTCAGCCTTTATCGGCTGCCGGTCCTCCTCACACCCAGTCAGGTAAGCCCAGGTCAGCTCGGTGTCGGTTGCGGTCTTCACCCAGTTGCTGTTGGCCTTCTTCTTGCCCGACCTTTTCCCCATTGCAGCTGGCTGTGTGTCACGGCTCACGATAGCAGCGTTCTTCTTCGCGAGTGGAGTTTTCACCTCCGCGGTTACTTGAGGGACCTTCTTAGGGTTCTCTGCCACAACGAATTTAAGTTTAAATGCAGATCCTCTGCCTCCAGACGGCCAGAGTCTCCTGCCGACTACGCCAGTGTAGCAGATGTAGCGTTTGTCCACCTCTCGAACCCTCAGGTACCACTCTTGAGACCAGGTGAAAGTATATCTAATATTCTTTTTATTACAGTGCACCAAGCACTCTCCTCCCCACACTCATTAATTACAATAAACTCTACAATAACCACAATCCTCCTCGCCCAGACACGTCGCCACCCTACCTCCCAGCTCAGCTCAGTGTTCTGGGCTTTCCTTAGTCCTTTTATAGCTCCTGACCCGGAAGTGGTTCCAAGCACAACCCACAAGTCCATTTTCTTCCGGGTCAGGGCAAACAGTCCTCTTCTTCATCCCGGGAGCACGTCGCTTCCTCCAGTCACGTGACTGTGACGCACTCCCGGGTTATAGGGCATGCAAGAGCCCACTAGCCCCCCTACAGCGACTCCTGGCGGCCCCCAAGGTATCCAGCAGGGCTGTGTCACAACACTACAAAGTCCATGAGGCCCTGCTGGAACTCGGGGCACGAATATGCTGTCCGGAGGGCTCCTCCTAGCGGCCTGGGGGTGAGGGCCGGACTGGAAAGCCGGCAGTCCTCCACAGGAGTTTTATTTAATACGTAATACGCGCTCTGGTTGGGTAGCTTCTCTGCCATCTGCCAATAGCGTCCCTTGTATGAAATCAACTGGACAAACCAACTGAGGAAGCATGTGCCAGAAATTAAAAGACCCATTGTCTGCAGAAATCCGCGAACCAGCAAAAAATCTGTGATATATATTTAAATATGCTTACATATAAAATCCACGATAGAGTGAAGCCGCGAAAGTCGAAGCACAATATAGCGAGGGAGTACTGTACTTTATCTACTTTATATTAGTGAGGTACTTCAGGCCAAAATGTTGGGTGGTGTTTCAAATTGTTTCTTACTTTTTTCTATACCATGTTGTTGTTCTCTTTGAAACCTCACAGACAATGAACAGTATGACATGCATTCACAAAATGTGTGTGTGTGTTAAAGAAAGTCTTCTTCTTCTTTTTCTTTTTTCGGCTGCTCCTGTTAGGGGTCGCCAAAGTAGATTGTCTTTTTCCATATCCTCTTGTCCTCTGCATGTTGCTCTGTTACACCCACTACCTTCATGTCTTCTCTCACCACATCCATAAACCTCTTCTTAAGCCTTCCTCTTACCTGGCAGCACCATCCTTAGCATCCTTTTCCCAATATATCCAGCATGTCTCCTCTGTCCAAACAAACACAATCTTGCTTCTCTGACTTTGTCTCCTAACTGTCCAACCTGAGCTGACCCTCTAATGTACTCATTTTTAGTCCTGTTCATCCCTCGTCACACCCAATGCAAATCTTAACATCTTTAACTAATACACCTTCAGCTCTGTCTCCTGTTTATTGGTCAGTGCCACCATCTCCAACCCATACCTGGCCTTGCTATTGTATTGTAGACCTTCCCTTTCATTCTTGCTGATAACCGTCTGTTACAAATCATTCCTGACACTATTCTCCACCCTTTGCACTCTGCCTGCACTCTCTTCTTCACCTCTCTTCCATTCTCCCCATTACTCTGTACTGTTGATCCCATGTATTTAAACTCATCCACCTTTGCCAACTCTACACCCTGCATCCTCATCACTCCTCTGACGTCCCTCTCATTTACAAACATGTATTCTGACTTGTTCCTACTAGCCTTCATTCCTCTCCTCTCTAGAGCATATTTCCACCTCTCCAGGGTCACTTCAACCTGCTCCTTACTCTCGCTACAGATCACAGTGTCATCAGCTCCTGTCTAATCTCCTCTGTCAACCTGTCCATCATCATTGCAAATAAGAAAGGGCTCAGAGGAGATCCGTGATGTAATCCCACCTCCACCTTGAATGCATCTGTCACTCCTACAGCAGACCTCGCCACTGTTGCATTTCCCTCATACATTTCCTGTACAAGTCTTACATTCTTCTCTGCCACTCCCGACTTCCTCATACCATACCACACCACAACTCTTCTCAAGGCACCCTGTTAAATACTTTCTCCAGGTCCACAAAGATGCAATGCGAACTCCTACCATTCTCTATACTTCTCCATCAACACCCTCAGAGCTAACTTCACATCTGTGGTGCTCTTCCCTGACATGAAACCATATTGCTGCTTGCTAATCATCACCTCCCTTCTTAACCTAGCTTCCGCTACTCTTTCCCATAACTTAATTCTGTGGCTCATCAGTTTTCTCCCTCTGTAGATTCTTATGCAGCTCATCATATGCCTTTTCTTTAGCCTTCACCACCTCTCTCTTACCTTACCTCCTTGTACCCCTGTCTACTTTCTGCATCTATCTGACTACTCCAATTCTTCTTCGCGAACCATCTGACCTTCTACATTCCTCTGCTCGACACCATACCTACCTCATACCTCATCCCCTCTGTTACCTTCACCAACATGTCCATTGAAATCTTCTCCAATCACCACTCTCTCTCCCTTGGGCTCAGTGTTCACCACTTCACCCTCTTCTTCTCCTTCTTCGTCCATCAGTAGCCTAATTTTCACCAGCACCCTGTTGGCTAACAGTACTGGTGGTGGCCGCTGTAAACCCAGGCCTCAATCGATCTAGTATGGAAATCTGTATTGTTGTTTGCATATTGATCTAGCAAACTTTTACACCGGATGCCCTTCCTGACGTAACCCTCCTCATTTACCCAGGCTTGGGACCATCACGAAGAAACACTGCTTTATGCATCCCCTGTGGTTGTGTTTTTTTTAATAAGAAAGTATTTTATAAAATATATTATACTGCTTACACATGAATTTATTTGGATTCTCTAGGGTTATCTGTGTTGGTGGAGATGGAATGTTCAGTGAAGTTATGCATGGTTTAATTGCAAGAATTAATCAAGACAACACTACAGAAAATCTCATCCAGTGTAATTTTAGGATTGGAATTGTTCCTGCAGGTGAGTTAATTGATTGTTAATCGAGTCATTGATTATCATTGCTTTTTGCAAGCTTCCTTTAAACTGAGATAGATATAATGGCACACTCTGTGCTCATTTAGTTCCATTTATGTGAAAGCTTGACCTGGCAACAACAGACATAGTACTGATGCTCAATCAGAATTAAATGCTAATCCATTACACTTCGTAAGTTTCAATTGCCTTTCTACCAAACAACACATAATTTTTATTGATTTGATTGATCACAATGATAGAATTATGTAATAGTGAAAATGTAAAATGAGAGTTGATTGAAAGTGATTTATCAGAGAGAAAGATGAGAAATTTTTAGAACAGCTGAACTGTTGCCAGTTTAAAAAGAAAACTAGACCATTTGTGTTGCTGAATATGAATTTTTGGTAATGTTTTGCTACCTAATAAGCTAAATAGACTAAATGAGTTTCTTACTGTAGGTGACTGGTTGGCAACATACAAGAAGTTGTAAAGAGGGACTAAACTCCAATTTGAAACCTGCATTGGTAAACAAAATTATATATAGTATGTAGCCAATGTTCCAGAAGCAAGTTCAGTGTCCAGCATCATTATTCCCTCAAGTCAACAGTTGGCAGAATGTAGCAGGGATTTCTTGCGTTATAGAAGGGCA